>NC_043962.1:13350002-13497502 GCF_902148855.1 Sphaeramia orbicularis | reverse complement strand
TATGTTCAAGTACAGTTCGTAGATGTAAACATTTTCATTACGGAATTTAACTTTTTTCACTTAAACAGTAAAAACAAAAAACGACAAGGAAAACGATGTAAAACAAAGCCCAAACCGTCTATTTTTTATAGTGAGTCAGTTTCACTGCTCTGTGTTTTACCCACCATTCCACTGGGGCGCACTGAGCATGCTCAGATGTCTACAGAATGTGCAAAGTCTATTCTATCAGAACACTTTGAAATGTTTCCTATTGTAGAAACAGTTGAATTTTCATGAACATTTAGAATAAATCATACATACAGAACGCTCACCACAGACACATCAGGGGTTAAAGCACAGGTGTCAAACATGTGGCCCGGGGGCCAAATCTGGCCCGCTAAAGGGTCCAATCCGGCCCCTGGGATGAATTTATGAAATACAAAAATGACGCTGAAGATATTAACAATCAAGGACGTTAAACTCATTTTAGGTCAGTTTGATCTAAAGTGGGTCAGACCAGTAAAATACTATCATAAAAAGCTATAAATAATGAAAACTACATATTTTTGTCTTTGTTTTAGAGTAAAAAAAAAATAAATAAAATTACACAAAAAGGTTTACATTTACAGACCAGCCTTTTACAAAAAAATCTGAATAACCTAAAAAAAAATATGAACAACCTGAAATATCTTAAGAGAAGTAAGTAGAATTGTACCAATATTCTGCCTGTTGCTAAATGTTGTTTGTTTTTGTAGATCCACTGTGATCTGTAAGTTGTTCAAATGATAAACTAAAGTGTATTATTGCTAAAATTGCACTTATTTTTATTTTTTTATTTTTTTTAGGAATTTTCAGGTTGTTCATATTTGTTCATGTTATGTTCAAGTACAGTTCGTACTGTAGATGTAAATATTTTCATTACAGAATTTAACTTTTTTCACTCATAAACAGAGAAAACTTTGCTGTCAACAATTTTTTTTATCAGTTCTTATCCTATTATTTATATTATTTTACTGGTTCGGCCCACTTTAGATCATATTAGTCTGTATGTGGCCCCTAAACACCCCTGGGTTAAAGGGTAAAATGCCAAATCCGCACCTGTAACTTAACTCCTGTTTGACTAAAGTTTGTGAAAACTTCATAAACTGCCCTACGCTGCACTGCTTTTGGAAATCAAATAAAACTATTTAAAGACAGACTTCCGGATCTGTTTAACTTGTCAGTAAATGAATGAGCTCGGGGCTGATTTACGACTGAAGCAAAGATCAAAAGTATTTGTTCAGAGTAGCTAAAAAGAAAAGCGTTTTTGCATTATTCTCATGCCAGGGAAATGAAAATATTAGATTTTCTCTGCAAGACGCTCAATGAAATTTTTTGGCTGTCACCCATAAAGACCCTTTGCAGTGGACATTTTTCTTTTTTCTTTTTTCTTTTTTTTTTATTTGTATAATGCTGTGAAACTCAAACTGCATATAAACTGAAAAGTGCCCTCGTTTCAATCAATCATCGATCAACTTTTATTTACATAGCGCCAAATCGTAAGAAAAGTTATTTCCTGACACTTAACATATTGAGTTGGTCTAAACCAGACTCAGAGAGAGAGAGAGAGAGAGAGAGAGAGAGAGAGAGAGAGAGAGAGAGAGAGAGAGAGAGAGAGAGAGAGAGAGAGACTGGGGGAGAAGGGGGGAGTAGGGGGAGACACAGGAATGCAGTTGATGCACAGAAAACTGAACTACAACTGTCAAAAGTAGATCAGCTGGTGGTAGTATAAGTACTAGAAAGCACAACAAAGGTCCAGGACTGTTAATACTACTACTGCAAATACAAGTACTAACAGTGGATATACTACTACTGCAAATACAAGTACTAACAGTGGATATACTACTACTACAAATACAAGTACTAACAGTGGATATACTACTACTGCAAATACAAGTACTAACAGTGGATATAGTACTACTGCAAATACAAGTACTAACAGTGGATATACTACTACTGCAAATACAAGTACTAACAGTGGATATACAACTACTACAAATACACATACTAACAGTGGAGATACTACTACTACAAATACAAGTACTAACAGTGGATATACAACTACTACAAATACACATACTAACAGTGGAGATACTACTACTACAAATACAAGTACTAACAGTGGATATACAACTACTACAAATACACATACTAACAGTGGATATACTACTACTACAAATACAAGTACTAACAGTGGATATACAACTACTACAAATACACATACTAACAGTGGAGATACTACTACTACAAATACAAGTACTAACAGTGGATATACAACTACTACAAATACACATACTAACAGTGGAGATACTACTACTACAAATACAAGTACTAACAGTGGATATACAACTACTACAAATACACATACTAACAGTGGAGATACTACTACTACAAATACAAGTACTAACAGTGGATATACAACTACTACAAATACACATACTAACAGTGGAGATACTACTACTACAAATACAAGTACTAACAGTGGATATACAACTACTACAAATACACATACTAACAGTGGATATACTACTACTACAAATACAAGTACTAACAGTGGATATACAACTACTACAAATACACATACTAACAGTGGAGATACTACTACTACAAATACAAGTACTAACAGTGGATATACAACTACTACAAATACACATACTAACAGTGGAGATACTACTACTACAAATACAAGTACTAACAGTGGATATACAACTACTACAAATACACATACTAACAGTGGATATACTACTACTACAAATACAAGTACTAACAGTGGATATACAACTACTACAAATACACATACTAACAGTGGAGATACTACTACTACAAATACAAGTACTAACAGTGGATATACAACTACTACAAATACACATACTAACAGTGGATATACAACTACTACAAATACACATACTAACAGTGGAGATACTACCACTACAAATACAAGTACTAACAGTGGATATACAACTACTACAAATACACATACTAACAGTGGAGATACTACCACTACAAATACAAGTACTAACAGTGGATATACAACTACTACAAATACACATACTAACAGTGGAGATACTACTACTACAAATACAAGTACTAACAGTGGATATACAACTACTACAAATACACATACTAACAGTGGAGATACTACCACTACAAATACAAGTACTAACAGTGGATATACAACTACTACAAATACACATACTAACAGTGGAGATACTACTACTACAAATACAAGTACTAACAGTGGATATACAACTACTACAAATACACATACTAACAGTGGATATACTACTACTACAAATACAAGTACTAACAGTGGATATACAACTACTACAAATACACACACTAACAGTGGATATACTACTACTACAAATACAAGTACTAACAGTGGATATACAACTACTACAAATACACATACTAACAGTGGAGATACTACTACTACAACAGTTACTACAAATAACAGAAACCTCTACCATCTATGGAACTACATGTTAAACACTATCAGGTCAAAACACAGTAAAGTCCCGTCAGAGAGTGAACTTTAATTGATTGCCATGCCAACATTTATTTATGGTCCAACTAAAGCAAAAATGAATTTAAAAGTAAAAATGTGGGTCATTTAGAAACACTAATCTGTCAAATTATTGTCTAAAATGTCCTGTCAGAGAGATTTCGAATACTATGTTTTGACCCTATCACAACTATAGATAGATAGACAGACAGACAGACAGACAGACAGACAGACAGACAGACAGATAGATCTTACTATGAAGACTTGAAACAAGTATATTCTGCTTAAAATAAGAAGTTTATCATTCTATAACCCTTAGATAATATTGTCTTATTTTAAGAAAACTTAATAATTGTAATTTTCTTACTGCACTGACAGATAATTCTACTTGAAATAAGACATTTTAACCCAATAATGAGTTTAATTTTCTTAAAAGAATTATTTTTAGACAATAGATCTTGAAAATCTTATTTCAAGATAATTTTCACTTGTTCCATTGGCAGATTTAAAAAAAAAAAAAAAAATTCTTTATGTTTTGTTTATTTTTTGCTTAATTCAAGCAATAAATAAATATAATAATAATAATAATAATAAATCTGCCAATGGAACAAGTAAAAAAAAAAAACGTTCTTATATCTCACTGAAAGGTTACGCTTCAGGTGATTATGTCTTATTATAAGTGTGATGAGATATTTCGACTAGAAATCTTTAATTAAGCACAACAATAATCTTGAATTAAGGAAAACAACCAAAAAAAGCCAACCCCCCCCCCCAAAAAAAACCCCTCTGCCTTGAATTAAGCAAAAACAAACAAACAAACAAACAAACTTGAATTAAACAAAGAATCTGCCAATGGAACAAGTGAAAAAAAAAGTTCTTATATCTCACTGAAAAGTTACACTTTAGGTGATTACGTCTTATTTTAAGTGTGATGAAATATTTTGACTAGAAATCTTGAATTAAGCAAAAAAAATAATCTTGAATTAAGCAAAACAAACAAACAAAAAAAACCTCTGCCTTGAATTAAGCATAAATAAATAAATAAACAAATAAATAAACTAGAAGCACTCGGAGAGCGCAGACCTCCGCCAAGGCTGATCAGTGGCCCCCCCCCCGTGGGCCCCCCCACCCCCGATCACCACCAAAATTTAATCATTTCTTCCTCATCCCATTTCCAACAAACCCTGAAAATTTCATCCAAATCTGTCCATAACTTTTTGAGTTATGTTGCACACTAACGGACAGACAAACAAACAAACAAACAAACAAACAAACAGACAAACAAACAAACCCTGGCAAAAACATAACCTCCTTGGCGGAGGTAATAATCTTGAATTAACCAAACAAATCTGACAATGGAACAAGTGAAAACTACCTTGGTAAAATTTTCTTGAAATAAGATTTTCAAGATCTATCGTCTAAAAATAAGTTCTTATATCTCACTGAAAAGTGACTCAAAGTGAATGGAATATTGGTCAACACAGATACCACACAGAGGTTTATTCAATGAGGAGCAAACTTTTTCTCATTCCGGGCCCAAAGGTCAGGTGTCTATTCACGTCGCCCATCAGTCTTTCTTAGGGGCCAGAGCTGTCAAAGAGCACACTTAATCTTCATGCAAAGTACCCTTAACCTCCAACACACAGACAAATCATAGAGACTGAAGCAGATGGATGAGTCTCCTGCACAGCGGAGGAACCCAAAGGAAAGCTCCGATAATGGAAACATTCAGGGCTTCGGTCCGTCCGTCCGTCCGTCTGCCTACCTCTGTGTTCCATCTCTCTGCCTGTTTCTCACACATACAAACACGTTTCATAAGGGTGTATATCAAGATGACAGATCTGTGCATATATCCATCTTGAAGAGGCGAGAAGGGAAAAAAAGGTTAGCTTCACATAAAAGTCAGGCGGGGCTTCACTATATCTCCCGGTGCAGGAAAGCAGTCAAATTCTACCCTTTCCTTTCTCAATGGATGTGAAAAATGAGGGGAGGAATTGTTGTGACGCCTGAGGAATTGCTTTTCCTAGACAATTTTTCTGCCATATTCATTTATCAGTAAAGTAAAGGCAGTGGGAACATATTGCCGGTAACTTCCTGGCTCAGAGCGCACATGAGTTCAGCTGTGATGGGAAACACAAAGCAGTCAGCCCAAAATGAATGAAATAATCGATTAAAATACCACCACCACCACCCCCATAGCCATATTACTTTAAATTAATTCATATAAAGTCAAACAGATAGTCAATGATTTTTTGGTGTAGTAATATTTATTAGATTAACTGTCACAATTTTTCTTTTCTAATTGTAAGTATCAGTGAGAACTATTATTACACTCGTCTGGTGCAGGTCTGCTCTGTGTTCCAAAAGTCAGAACTAAACATGGAGAATCAGCGCTAGTTTCTATGCTCCGTATATCTGGAACAAACTACCAGAAAATATCAGGTCTGCTGAGAGTCTGAGTTCTTTTAAGTCAAGTTTAAAGACTCACCTGTTCACTGCTGCCTTTGACTAAAAGGCTTTAGACTTTTTAAATTTTATACTCTCTTTCGAAACTCTGCTCTGCAATTCTTACTTTAATGTGTGTTTTATTTTTATTTTTTATTTTATTTTATTTTATTGTATTTTTGATTTTATGTCTTGTTTTCTTACTTGCTGTTTTTAATCACCTTTTAATGTTTTAAATGTGTTTCTTTTTCCCTGTTTTTGTATTTCAATGTCCTGTGTGAAGTACCTTGAATTGCCTTGTTGCTGAAATGTGCTATACAAATAAACTTGCCTTGCCTTGGTCAACAACAAATTCATTGTTTCAGTTTTTTGAGCTGATTTAGGATAATTTTGGTGTGCTGAATCCAAAAATCACATTAATTTTGCTCAATCAGGTCAACTTTCTGAACTATGCTACATATTGGCTTTTTAACATTTTTGCTTACATTTATGGGCATTTTCACATAATGTGATACAAAATTCTTTCATATTTCTTGCAATAAACGAGTTCTGAAGATTTTACTTTTGCCAATTTATGATTAATGTTTTTTTAACCCTTTCATGCATAGTGGTCACTACAGTGGACAGTTACTCTTCATCTTTACTCTTGTATATTCATGGGTTTTGTTGTTTTAGTTCCATATCAACCAACACAATGGACACTTATGCATCATCTCATAAACTGCAATTCATACCATTATTGTAACTTTGCTGTTCTTGGTTGGTTCTTGAGTGGAAATCAATTGTTAATATTTATTTTTTGCATATTATCTCCATGAAGTGAGTAATAACTTGTATTAGAATATGTTAAAATGTGAGAAAACATCCGATTAGCTGCATTAAACATGGTTTCTTTCACTGTTTTCATTTCATTTTATGATATTGGGTTTTAAATACATGTTTCTTTGCTTCAAGAATAAAATTCATGGTGTAGCTAGTGGACATTTTTGTAACTCCATGAAAAACAGGTTGATTTAAAAAAAAAAAAATTCAATCACATTGTTTTTTTCCATGCCTAAAGAGGAATAAAAACAATCAGGAAAAAAAAATCTTGATTAAGGTTCTCATAATTCATGCATGAAAGGGTTAATATTACAGGTGAATGAAATGGCTTCGACTAGAAGATCTTGCAAAAATAAGCCTGACGTATTCTGCTGCATCTGCGCTGAATACACCATTGTACCTAACAGGAAACAAGTCACAAGTTTCATAAAGTGTGCTTACCAATCTTGTTTTGGTATTAAACTTGGTGACCAAGATAAAGTTTGGGCACCACACATGGTATGCAAGTCATGCCCTGAGTATCTGCGTCAGTGGACCAAAGGCAAGAAGAGAAAAACAAAAAAAACAAAAATGAACCTTCACCATATCTGCATTTGAATAAATACCTAAAAATATCAATACAGTACTTTTTAATATCGATACAGTATTGTGAAATGAAATATCGCGATATATTGCAAAACCAATATTTTCTTACACCCCTAACCAAAATGTCACTGTATTTAAAAACTACCTTGAAAAGCCATTAGCTTTAGGTACATTAGCATTAGCATTTTTTTAGTTTGAAGCAGTCAGAGTCGAAGTAAAACTCACAAAGAAGGAGAAAGTCAAATTCAGTGACCATATTAATAATCATTAGTAAATTACCTGAGGTTTGCTAGTAAAATAAACATATATATTGCAAGTAAAGTTTATTTAATGATCACCCTTCGAGAATTTACTCACAATTCTAAGTGCAAATACTTTCCTAAGTAAAAAACACCCCCAATTTTTTTCAGTGTGGTATTATTATTATTATTATTATTATGTAATTACAACAATTATTATTTTCCCCTTTCTCTCTTTCTCACTTTCATTCACACTCCCCTCTTCCCCTTTCTACCCCTAATCAAGTTATATTGCTTAGTTGCTGTTTACATTTATTATCGTTTCATTGTAATATGATGTTGTCATTGTTGTTGTTTGTCATTACTCTGTCATTGTTGTTGTTTTTGGTTTGTTTATTTGTTTAATTTTCCCTTTGTTTATGTGTTGTTGTTGTTTTTCTGTCTACAATGTCTTGTTAACTATCACTAATAATTAAAAAAAAAAAACACAAAAAAAAAAACTGAGAGGTGGAATTGTTTTGACACCTAAGGAATTGCTTTTCCTCGACAATTTTTCTGCCCTATATTGTTTAGTTGCTCTTTACATTTATTATCTTTTTCATTGTAATATGATGTTGTCATTGTTGTTGTTTGTCATTACTCTGTCATTGTTGTTGTTTTTGGTTTGTTTATTTGTTTAATTTTCCTTTTGTTTATGTGTTGTTGTTGTTTTTCTGTCCCCAATGTCTTGTTAACTATCACTAATAAAAAATAAAAAACAAAAATGAGAGGAGGAATTGTTGTGACGCCTGAGGAATTGCTTTTCCTCGACAATTTTTCTGCCCTATATTGTTTAGTTGCTCTTTACATTTATTATCTTTGTCATTGCAATATGATGTTGTCATTGTTGTTGTTTGTCATTACTCTGTCATTGTTGTTGTTTTTGGTTTGTTTATTTGTTTAATTTTCCTTTTGTTTATGTGTTGTTGTTGTTTTTCTGTCCCCAATGTCTTGTTAACTATCACTAATAAAAAATAAAAAACAAAAATGAGAGGAGGAATTGTTGTGACGCCTGAGGAATTGCTTTTCCTAGACAATTTTTCTGCCATATTCATTCATCAGTGAAGTAAAGGCGGTGGGAACATATCACCGGCTACTTCCTGGCTCAACGCGCACACGAGTTGAGCTACGAAAAGGAAACAAAGCAGTCAGCCCAAAAATGAATGAAATAATCAATTAAAATGACACGGGTGGCTGAAGAACCCACAAAGAAAACCTCCCATCCTCTGACAGTATTTATAAATCATCCCTAAATATTTCACTTCTGAGCAGAAAAGGGAAGAAAGTGGTGTTGTGCTTTAAGTCATGGCTGAGTGGAATCAACAAATTATGAAAGAAATGTCTGTTTGGTGGCACAGAAAGAGAGAGAGAAACCGACAGGCTCAATCAGTTTGGCAGCTTAGGCCAATATGCTCATGACTCCGTTTTGTAAATACAATATTTGCAGTTTCCCAGCAGATGTTTGCCTGGAAATTGGCAAATCCTAATGCTCTGTGCTCTACTGACTGACTTTCTGAGTCATTTTTGTATGTTTCCATCTGATACTGAACGTCATTGTCCACGCTCTACTCTTCAGTTTAGAGTGTTTCTGTCTTGTACGTCCTCTAAAAAAAAAAAAAAAAAAAAAATAGAAATGACTGCTTTGAGAGCTAACAGGGCAAAGATGATTGAAACACAAATAGGCTGAAAAATTCACTGTTCGCTCCGAATCAATTCAGGCTCAGATGGGTCGAAATAAAACACACTCTTTGTTTTAATTCCCTTTTTTCTTCTTTTGTCTTGTTTACAACGTACAAATATGATAAATCGGGATAAATTCAGGTTTTGTGGACAGACTGGGAGCAGACTGATCTCATGAAATCGCGTTGTATGTGACGCCAGTTTATTGCATTTGGTGTGCTATACGTACGCATTTTCATCCTTTCGCGTGTTATTTAATGTCATTTGATGGCATGTCAATGTGCTAGCTGCTAATTGTGCTAATGGCTAACCCCTAACCGCACTAGCCAGTAACCCTAAACCTAACCCTAACCACTAATCACAGTGATTGCTAATCGCGCTAATTGCTAACCACTAACCGCACTAGCCGCTAACCCTAAACCTAACCCTAACCACTAATCACAGTGATTGCTAATCGCGCTAATCGCGCTAATCGCGCTAATCGCGCTAATCGCTAACCACTAACCACTAACCGCACTAACCGCTAACCCTAAACCTAACCCTAACCACTAATCATGGTAACTGCTAATCACGCAAATCGCTAACCACTAACCGCACTAGCCACTAACCCTAAACCTAACCACGGTGATTGCTAATTGCCCTAATCGCTAACCACTAACCGCACTAGCCACTAACCCTAAACCTAAACCTAACCCTAACCACTAATCACGGTGATTGCTAATCGCGCTAATTGCTAACCACTAACCCTAAACCTAACCCTTACCACTAATCATGGTTATTGCTAATCGCTCTAATTGCTAACCACTAACCGCATTAGCCACTAACCCTAAACCTAACCACTAATCACGGTAATTGCTACTCACGCTAATCGCTAACCTTATACCCAACCCTAACCACTAATCGCGGTAATCGCTAATTGCGCTAATCATTTACCTTATACCTAACCCTAACCCCTAATCGTGGTAATCGCTAATCCTAAACCTAACCCTAACCCTAACCCTAACCACTAATCGTGGTAATCGCTAATCCTAAACCTAACCCTAACCCTAACCACTAATCGTGCTAATGGCGTGCTATTTTACATGGCGTAAATATACACGTTGAAAGCTTGTAATGCATACAGATAACACGCCAATTAAAAGTGGCATGTTATCTGTACGCAATTCATGATATCACATTGCTGGGAGAAGTTTCCAACATGTATAGTCATATCTTTGCTTTAACCCATAAACACGTAAACAACCACTGATCCTGAAACCATCTACTGATCAAAACTGTTGAATAACTTCCTGTCAATACATGTAAATAAATGGTGTAAATTGCAGTTTTATCGTCTTTTCATGGTCATCAGATATGACCCATTTGGACGTTCAGAGGCTCCGTAATTACCATGGAAACACCGTCATCTTCTACAACATTGATTCACCAGTAAAACCCATGGAGTTGGATCAATGACAGTGGATGGAGACACTTGTTTTTACAATAATTTACTGGTATGTTTGCTGAAAAAAGTAACTTTCTCTTCCTTATTCTCTGTTTCTGATAGAATAACCTTCAACTTTAATCTGAGCTTTTCTGAACATCTACATGATCAGTGAATGAATTACAGGAAAATATCTGAAACTACAAAATACAGAGGATTATATAATATTAAATGTTGATAAATCACTTAAAAATGACACGCTGCAAAAAAGGAATGTCTGAGTTAGATAAATTGACTTGAATTTGGAATATTTATCTTGAAAGAAATTTTTTTTAGATTTATTTACTTATTGAGACTTAATCTTGTTAAGATTATTTGACTTATTCCAAGAATTTTCATCTTAAACTACCCCACTTTAATATTACAACTAATTTTAAGCAATATTTATAACAAAAGAAGCTCCATTGTTTGGGGATGAGTATGGAGGACACAGGAACTGTTTACCCTAAAGGCATTTTTACTTGTTCGATGCAGTTTTACCTAGATAGATAGATAGATAGATAGATAGATAGATAGATAGATAGATAGATAGATAGATAGATAGATAGATAGATAGATAGATAGATAGATAGATAGATAGATAGATAGATAGATAGATAGATAGATAGATAGATAGATAGATAGATAGATAGCAACAAAAAACACACTGACCCATCCCAACAGACAACCAACATTAGAGACACAAGGTAAGAAGTAATAAAAAAGAATAAAAGATGTATATAAATATTTGTAAGAAATGTAAATGAGCTTAAACCCCTCCTTTTAACCCTAGAAAATATCAATATGATTTAAACATTTAGTTAGATAAATTTTATTATGAAGACTTGAAACAAGTATATTCGGCTTAAAATAAGAAGTTTATCATTCTATAATCCTTTGATAATATTGTCTTATTTTAAGAAAATTGGATAAGTGCAATTTTCTTATTGGACTTGTAGATAATTCTACTTGAAATCAGACATTTTAACCCAACAATGAGTTAAATGTTCTTATTTTTGTACAGGTCTTTTTTGCACTGGAAAAAAATCTAAATCTTACCAAGTGTATTTTTCTTATTTCTAGTCAAAATATCTCATCACACTTAAAATAAAACATAATCACCTAAAGAGGAACTTTTCAGTGAGATATAAAGAACTTATTTTTAGACAATAGATCTTAAAAATCTTATTTCAAGAAGCCTTACAAGATAATTTTCACTTGTTCCTTCCATTGGCGCATATCTCTATCTATCTATCTATCTATCTATATATATATATATATATATATATATATATATATATATATATATATATAATTTATTTAATTTTTTTTTGCTTAATTCAAGATTTTTTTTGCTTAATTTAAGCAAAAAAGTCTTCCAATGGAACAAGTGAAAAATTATCTTGTAAGACTTCTTGAAATAAGATTTTTAAGCTCTATTGTCTAAAAATAAGTTCTTATATCTCACTGAAAAGTTACTCTTTAGGTGATTATGTCTTATTTTAAGTGTGATGAGATATGTTGACTAGAAATGAGAAAAATACACTTGGTAAGATTTGGATTTTTGCAGTGTATATACCATACTTTAAAAAAAAAAAATCTCACTATGAAGACTTGAAACAAGTATATTCTGCTTAAAATAAGAAGTTTATCATTCTATAATCCTTACAAAATATTGTCTTATTTTAAGAAAACTTGATAATTGTAATTTTCTTACTGCACTTGCAGATAATTCTACTTGAAATAAGACATTTTAACCCAATATAGAGTTGAATTTTCTTATTTTTGTACAGGCCTTTTTTGCAGTTTAAATAGAGAGAAAAAGTCATTGGGAAGGGACATAAAAGTAGTACTTTATGGGTCTTTATGGGTTAATTCACACTTCTCTGAACAGTTTGCATCCAGTCATGCTCACTCGTGTCTTTTTTACTGATTTTTGCCCCAAACATAAATCTACAGAAATATGCAAAGCACCAGCCTTTCCTACAGCAGCCTCTTAAATTTTGCATGGCCCTGAAACCTTGAACTGTACCACAATATAACCGTGTATACATGTTTCCAATTATTCAGATTCATTAGGCTAATCATCCGTAACAACAACACGAATACACAAGGGACATGGGGAAGCAATTAGCACCATTTATCTGATTTAAGCAACAAAACCTTCCCTCTCTCCTCCTCTCTGTGTTATAATTACATCAACACAGGATAAAGGTAAGGAAAGGATTTTCACCTGCTCATGCTTTAAAAAAAAAAAAATTTAAAAAAATGTATCTTTGTTTTAACTACATCATATTCTTGAATTTTACTGCATATAGACATCATATTTGTGTCAATACATGCTACCTACAACAACACAGATGGTACATGTATAGTGGGCTTTTTTTTTTTTCCTTTTTTTTTTTCTTTTTAAAAGGGAGCTTACCTCCCCTGAGAAACATTGCCACTAGATGGGGTAAAAGTGTTAATGCCAGACTGACTAATCTTTCATCTGGAACATTTAAGCATCAAACTACACCTAGAAGGTACAGAGGCAAAAACAGAGGTGAAGAGATAGACCTTTAGAGAGGAGGAGGAGGAGAGGGAGAAGAAGAAGAGGAAAAAGAAGAAGGAGAGCAGGAGGAGGAACAGGAAAAAGAAGAGGAAGAAGAAGAAGAAAAAGAAGAATCAGAGGAGGAGAAAGAAAGAAGAAAAAGAAGAGGAGGAAAAAGAAGAAGAGGTAAAAGAAGAGGAGGAAAAAGAAGAAGAGGAGGAGGAAGAAAGAGGGGAAAAAAGAAGAAAAAGAAGAACAAGAAGAAGAGGTAAAAGAAAAGGAGGAAAAAGAAGAACAAGAAGAAAAACAAGAGGAAGAAGAGGTAAAAGAAGAAGAGGAAAAAGAAGATGAGGAAGAAAGAGGGGAAAAAAAAGAAAAAGAACAAGAAGAAGAGGTAAAAGAAGAAGAGGTGGAAAAAGAAGAAAAGGAAGAAGAATAAGAAGAAGAAAGAAGAGGTAAAAGAAGAGGAGGAAAAAGAAGAACAAGAATAAAGAAGAGGAAGAAGCGATAAAAGAAGAGGAGGAAAAAGAAGAAAATGAAAAAGAAGAAAGAAGAGGAAGAAGATATAAAAGAAGAAGAGGAAAAAGAAGAAAAGGAAGAAGAACAAGAAGAGGAAGAGGGAAAAGAAGAAGAGGAGGAAGAAAGAGGAAAAAGAAGAAGAGGAAGAAACAAAGTGCTTTACAACAGCACTAATAAAAACAGACCCAAATAAAAAGACCAAAACAGTAAAACATTATAAAATGACTGTCACAGTAAAATTAAAAATCAAAGGTAAGTTTATTATTATTATTATTATTTTTAAAGGGACAGTGTATATTAATAAATAGAATATGTGCCAATACACACGATTATAGCCAAGGCTAATTCAATCAAAATCTATCAAATTTTATGTATATACCATTCCATCACAACAAAATGTTCAGCGATCAAGGACTTTTGTATGTACTTATTTATTTATTTATTTATTTATTTATTTATTTATTTATTTATTTATTTATTCATCTATGGGTGTGTATGTGTGTGTATGTGAGGATGAAAAGTGAGGTTAATTACTCATAAAAGATCCAAGGGGCTTAATTTTTCATATATTCTGGTGATGTGAAGCTAAAGGACAGACTGTTGTGTAGAGAAGGGGTAGGATTAAATAAATTATACTTCCTCCCACTCCTTTTCTAATATGCAAATGAAGTCATGTATATGTATAGGTTGGGTTTTTTTCCCATGACTTCTTACTACCTGTTTTATTTCTAAGGACTATATGATTACTTTGACTTGTTGCATATTCAAAATAAACAATAAAAAAAAAAACAATAAAACAACAACAACAACAAAAAACATTATCTCGTAAGACTTTACATTTTGAGCTGGACTAAACCAGACCATCTTTAGTCCGTACACAAAACAACATAGCTCACATAAAACAGTACAATCAAACACACATTAAACATTTATACTAGAGTACACACACACACACGTGCGCACACACACACACACACACACACACACACGCATATATACACAATATAAAGTGAAATTATTGTAATATAATAGTGCGATACACGTCAGTCATTTCTCCTCCTCTCCTATGTTGATTTATTTATCTATTTATTATTATTATTATTGTTATTACTATTATTAAAATAATAATCATCATCATCATTATTATAATCATCATCATTATAATCATTATTATTATTATTATTATTATTATTATTATTATAATCGTCATTATTAATATTATTATTATTAGTATCATCATCATCATCATTATTATTATTATTTTATTATTATTATTTTTTATTATTATTATCATTATTATTATTATCATCATCATCAACATCATTATAATCATTATTATAATCATCATCATCATCATTATTATTATTATTATTATTATTATTATTATTATTATTATTATTATTTGCACTTTGCTATGTTTTCTTTTTCTATTTTAAATGTGTGTGTTTTTAAATGTTCATTTAATTTCACTCGATCCTGTGGTTCATAATTTCGTTCATCATACCAATTTTGAATAACAATAAAGAATCTGGCATCTTGAACGCAGAGTTAATTAAGTTTTAAAACACACATATCGCCGGTAAACAAACCTTTTAATGATGTTTATGAGTTGCCTGCTTTTCTGGTTATGCTTTCATCTAAGTGTTAAGTTAATATGCCTTTGTGTTTTCATTTAGATCATGTTGGGACGTTGGGTGTTTTACTTTCATCCTGGTACTTACACTGTTTTTATGGGGTATTGTTGTGAAAGATATTAAAGTTCTGTCTTTGGTTTGTTGGTTTTTGTCATGGTTTAAATCTGTGTTTTTTGTTGTCATGTATCATTGCAAATATTAATTAAATGTGTGAAAAAAAAGAAAAATTTAGATGACTTTCCTAACCTTATCCAGCAGGTTTCTGATGCACAGTCAGACAGTCTGCACATTTCTTTTAATCACACTGTATAAAACACATGTTTCCAACCCACTCACCATTCAGTCACTGTCATATACAATCTGTCCAAGCTGAACTTCTTAGTTTTCAGTGGATAATCAGCCTGTCCTGTCCTACTGCGGCCCTCACATACGTCTAATATTTGATCAAAATGAGCAATGTGCGATCATCACAGTGAAACAGATTGTCATAAATAGTGGAAATCAATATGCAAAGCCCTTCCTGTAGTGGAGGAGCTGTTTGAGTGGGTAGTTTCACAGACACAATCGGTGGGTGGAGGAAAAATGAGCCACCCAAAAATAATACAAAACATGTTTACAAAAGGCCTCAACAGTGGAATGTAAATACAGATGGGAATGCTTAGTAGGGTTATATTTCATTTCACAATACTGTATCGATATTAAAAAGCACTGTATTGATATTTTTAGGTGTTTATTCAAATGCAGACATGGTGGACGCTCTTTTTTGTTTTTTTTGGTTTTCTTCTTTGTTTATCAAGCTCTTTTATTTCATGGTTTTCAAGGGTATTTTGCTCAGTTTGTGTTTGTATACTACAAATGAAATTGAAAATGATATTGCATTTCATACATGTAATAATAATAATAATAATAATAATAATAATAATAATAATGGTGTAGATTTATCTAGTGCAAAGGTGTCAAACATGCGGCTCGGGGGCCAAATCCGGCCCGCCAAAGGGTCCCACGGGATGAATTTGTGAAATGCAAAAATTACACTGAAGATATGAACAATCAATGGTGTCAAAATCATTTTAATTCAGGTTCCACATACAGTCCAATTAGATTTCAAGTGGGTCAGACCAGTAAAATATTATCATAATAACCTATAAATAATGACAACCCCAAATTTTTTTTTTTTTTTTTTTTTTTGGTGTAAAAAAAGTAAAATTACATGAAAACGTTTACATTACCAAACTGTACTTTTACAAAAACATGAATAACCTGAACAAATATGAACAAACGGAAATGTCTTAAGAAAAGTAAATGCAATTTTACCAACATTCTGCCTGTTACTAAATTTTTTGTGCGATTGTAATACACATGTATAAATGATAAACTGATAAACCGAGGCAGAATATTGTTAAAATTGCACTTGTTTTTCTTAAGACAATTCAAGTCGTTCATGTTATTCACATTTTTAAGGAATCTTTATAGATGTAAACCTGATTATAATAGAATTTAACTTTTTTGACTGTTATTATTTTACTGGTCCGGCCCACTGGAGATCAAATTGGATTGAATGTGGCCCCTGAACTAAAATGAGTTTGACACCCCTGATGTAGTGCTTTTCTATAAACACATACTCAAAGCACGTACAGTGGATCCATTATTCATTCGCTCTCACATTCTCCCTCTGGTGGTGGTAAACTACATCTGTATCCACAGCTGCCCTGGGGCAGACTGACAGAAGCATGGCTGCCAATCTGCGCCTACGGCCCCTCCCACCACCACCGAACATTCATACACTAGTGTGAGTTGCAGCACTGGAGGTAAGGAGGGTGAAGTGTCTTGCCCAAGGACACGACAGCACATGACTAGGACAGAGCAAGATTCAAACTGCCAACCCTTTGGTTATTGGACGACCCACTCTACCATCTGAGCCATGGCCGCGACAAATTTCCAAAAATGCCTGAGTGACCTACCAGCTCTGTATGTCAACAAATGGTTTGTTTATGGTGGAGTACACTTTGAAATCGTTCACTGTAAGGGAAGAGATTCAGGTGCGTAATCACGGAAAGACTTATGGATTCGTGATACTGAGGATATGACTCGGGTTTTACAGATTTAATGAAAAATGGGTGATAAAAGTCATACGCAGCTTTACGTTTTTACAGAGGAGTGCTTTGTGATACAACATTAGATCCTGTTCTTATCAAATAATAATTTGTTTAGTACTTGTGCATATTTCTGGTGTAATTCAATTTTTCCAGGAAATAATCTTCTCAAAAAATAAATAAATAAATAAATAAATAAATTAAAAAATGCTGCCTTGTTAACAGTATTGTGACATACTGCGATATATCGTATCGTGATCCTAGTATTGTGATTTGTACCGTATTGCCAGATTATTGCCAATACACACACCTATTACTTAGGTTAAATAATTTCACTGGAAAAAAATCTAAATCTTACCAAGTGTATTTTTCTGATTTTTAGTCAAAATATCTCATCACACTTAAAAAAAGACATAATTGCCTAAAGAGTAACTTTTCAGAGATATAAGAACTTATTTTTAGACCATAGAGCTTGAAAATCTTATTTCAAGAAATCTTACCAAGATAATTTTCACTTGTTCCAATGGAAGATTTGTTTTGGGTTGAATTAAAAAAAAAAAAAAAAATCTTGAAAAAAAAAAAAAAATCATGAATAAAGAAAAAAAAAATCTTGAATTTAGCAACAAAAAAAAAAAAAAAATCATGAATTAAGCAAAAAAAATTCTTGAATCTAGCAAAAAATCTGCCAATGAAACAAGTGAAAATTACAGGGGTTGGACAAAATAATGGAAACACCTTCACCTCAAGATGATAATGCCCCAATCCATACAGCTAGAATTGTTAAAGAATGGCATGAGGAACATTCTAATGAAGTTGAGCATCTCGTATGGCCGGCACAGTCCCCAGACCTCAACATTATTGAGCATTTATGGTCAGTTTTAGAGATTCAAGTAAGACGTCGATTTCCACCGCCATCGTCTCTAAAGGAGTTGGAGGGTATTCTAACTGAAGAATGGCTTAAAATTCCTTTGGAAACAATTCGCAAGTTGTATGAATCAATACCTCGGAGAATTGAGGCTGTAATTGCCGCAAAAGGCGGACCTACACCATATTAAATTATATTTTGTTGATTTTTTAAGGTGTTTCCATTATTTTGTCCAACCCCTGTATCTTGGTTTTGCTTTTTTTTCCAGTGTTGTATTTACACAAAAAAGACTTTGTACAACAGAATGTAATGACAAAGAAATGATGAGAGGTTGGAAGCAGTTCCCAGAAAAAACTAGATTAAAAACAGCCTGGTTTCAAACTTTTGATTCACAGCAAAAGGTTACAAGTCTGTTACCGAGTCTGCCTTCTGCGTGTTCTCCAACAAAAGCCATGTAGAGACTATGAGAGTGGTGGATGATCACCCTGAGCAGAGCCTCCATGAAAAGGTAGTAATGAAAATAGAAACAACAGAAACAAAACTCTAAACACGGTGTCCTTCATAGTTACAAAGGACATTTCTAAATATTTAACAGTTAAGCATATGCATTTAGGCCTTACACACAAACAAACTGAGAAAATGACACGACACACCTTTTTAATGAACTACCTGAGGTTTGCCTCCGTTTATTATGTAAAGTCAGGCGATAATACCACAAAGTACAGAAGCAAAGAGAGGAAACTGATGCTTTCAGTCCACGATGACTGAGGTGTAGCTCTGCTGCTACACATTGATGTCACTGTGGAGCAAAAACTAGGTTTCAGTTCTTGTCAGCATATGCTATTTGACAGAGTGTTGACAAAGAGATTAGAGGACAAAGACAAAATCGTGGGCTTTTTCAGACCAATTTTCAGTCCATAATGGTAGAAAAGTAGTTTTGCTGCCCCACAATGCTGCAGCCATGGAGCAACATGTTTACTTTCAGTTTCTGGGAATATAAGTTCCTTAACCATAATGCTTTCAACACAAGCACAAGAATGACCCTGCAAAGGTGGGTGGGTTTTATTCCCCTCTACCAAGCGACAGACTCACTAGCAGGAATCGATAAGAATTTAACGATTCCGATTCATTATCGATTTTGCTTATTGATCCGATTCCTTATCGATTCTCTTATTGATTCTCTTTGGGTGAGGGAATAAAAGAGTACACATGGGTGTGTTTGCATTAACTGTCTTTTATATTTCCATCTCTGCACAGAAAATATAACATATACAGTGTGCACAAAAAATAATAACAGATGATGC
The DNA here is from genome assembly GCF_902148855.1 of Sphaeramia orbicularis. Lineage (NCBI taxonomy): Eukaryota > Metazoa > Chordata > Actinopteri > Kurtiformes > Apogonidae > Sphaeramia > Sphaeramia orbicularis. Next base: position 13,477,759 of record NC_043962.1, on the reverse strand, counting down.
CATGATGCCAGGTCCAGTTCGGGGGGGGGGCATCGTACCGTGAAAGTGAAACTTAAGATGCTTCACTAATTCCTCTGTCTCCCATTGTTGTGCACCTACTTTCCTTTCCCCTACCTTCGGAAACTTTTATTTGAGGGGGCAGGATGTTTGTTGCCCGCACCGGAACCACCCTGGTGTTTGCTTAGCCGCTAGATTCACAAGCGTCACTAAGTAGCGCATCAAATATGTGACATTCCTGTAAATGAGTCACATGCTGTGGACAAATGTTTGAGCAGATTGGAGGAATTTCGCCCTTTTGATGAAATGGAAGCTTTGCAAATGTTACAAGTGGACCTGGTGTTGTCTTTTTGGACCATTTCTGCCTTAATGCCATATTGGCTACGTTCTGACCAAAACCATGCAGCATGATGTTTGACGTCATCACATATGCGCAAAAAAGGTGGAAGCAGAATTGTTAAACAGGCAGGCATATGATTCCAAGGAATCGAGCTACAAGGAACCGGTTCTCACAAAGAACTGGTTCTTGATTCCCATCCCTACTCACTAGTATGTGGGTGCTTCTATGAAACTGGGTACATTTTGATATCTGGCCCTTTTCCAGCTTTTTAGACCCAATAATAAAAGGTAAATTTAGACATATTCCCCCCAGGATGTACCTAATGGTGACCTCAGATAAATTAAAAAAAAAAAATACTCTTGCTCTGAGCCATGCCATAATTAATGAATTTTTAATAAAATATTGAGGCCAAAAATATGATCAAAATTGGGACATGAAAATCTACCTAGGTGTCAGCGCATCTTACCTGGACCACATGGCTGTAAATGGTCTAATACAGCGCTATAAATAAGGACAATGTCAGAATCAGAATCAGTTTATTTGCCATTTGCAGAAAAACGGCATTGGAAAACGAGTTGCAAGAGCTCATCATAAAAATACATAAAAGACAGTACAAGGAAAAAAACAAAACAATGAAAAACAAGAAAAGCACTTGGAGACCGCAGACCTCCGCCAAGATAGATCCCCCCCTGATCGCCACCAAAATTTAATCATTTCTTCTTTGTGCCAGTATCAACATTTCCTGAAAATTTCATGAAAATCCATCCATAACTTTTTTGAGTTATCTTGCTAACAAACAAACAAACAAACATGCAAACACACAAAGCAAAGTGATCAGAATATCTCCTGGCAGAGGTAATAACATGAATAAGAGTAATAAAGAGACAGGTGGCCCCGTAGATCAACCAACACTCATTTGGACAAAGTGCATGAATATAAAGTGTGTTATTTATACACAATACAAAAATAAAACATACACCATATATTGTTAAGGATGTGATATGGAGTTGGCAAGGCTACACAGCATTGGGAAAGAAACTACTGTGCTAAATTTGCCAATCCTAGTGGTTTTTCTAATCCAGACATGCAGGTTTTTCATGAATCTCAGTCTCATTCCAGGTTTTGTGTGTAACCCATCGTGTCCACTTGCATCACATGTGGAACCTGACCATTTAAACGCAGATGAATCGCTCATGATTTTGCAACAGCAATCATTTTTGTGAAACACTCTGCCTTGTATAATTAGTTCAGTTCACAAAATGTATCTGTGAGAGAATAAAAAGATACAAAAAAAAGTAATACTTAGATTTTCGTGCCCTTTTTATTGTGTTACATGCAGATTTTTGTATTAAATATAAAGTAAAATAACATGAAAAAGTGTTTTATCTGAAAAATAGTTTCTCTTTTATTTCCGGAAGTGTTTTTAAAATAGACCCAAAATGCTTCCAAACTTGCTTCATAACATTAGTCTACATCTGGTTAGAATTTGTAGCCCCCATGTCCTGTTTTTAGGGACCAGTTTCATAGAAGCACCCATATACAAGCAAAGAGCAAACAATTGGGAGATATTAGTCTACCATCCTCAGAACAAAATAGATTTTATTTTTGATGGCAATGTTTGAGCTACAGTTTACAAAATTCGATGTATTTCCAAACCTCTCGACCCTGGACTGTTTTATCAACATGGGGCTCGTTTCTTTGCTCATTTGTTAAATCGTTAACCTCGATGCGTTTCTGGGCTAGTTGGTTGAAACTCTGTGCTCGTTAAGTGCCGCGTTCCAGGGCTGCTTTTAACGAGGACGTCGGAGTTCTGCGGTAGAATGAGGATATGTTCTTGTAGTTTCATTTCACTCTGTTTCTGTAAAGTATTTCCTTTGATATATTATTTATATTTGAAAGAGAAGATTTTTAACAGAAGTTTGATAATATCTTTGATATCACATTTTTCCCCAGGACATTTTTGCACCGACAGAAACAAATTTATGATGTGAGGACTGATCTGCTCACTGGATTTCATTCTCAACAGCGATTTATGGATATAGATTACCTCAGGACATAGTACAATAGAGGACAGAGCAAGGTTATAATAGTTTTGGATTTTTCATTATAGTTTACTTTTATTTAGTTTTGACTTTTTTTTCCTCTGATTTAGTTAGTTTTAATTCGTTTTTAGAGCCGTTTTGCAAGTTTTTATCAGTTTTCGTTTTTTTCTAAATGCTTAGTTTTAGTTTAGTTTTAGTTTTTTCATATCTTTTCTCTTCTTCACCGTTGTACTCAAATAAATCCCAGACAGGACTCTGCTGCTTTCTCCCAACTTTAGTCTCCATGTTTCCAGGTAGAGTGGGGACCAGAAGACGACTGCAAACCACAAGTGACGGATCGTGAAGTGTCGTATGGTGCCGCTAGCTAAAATTGCTCAAGTGAAATAATTCGATTTTGTATCAATCCGACATTGACAAAGATGAAAACTAAGGGAATTTTATCCATAATTTTTATATGTTTTAGTTAGTTTTGTAAACATACAATACAGTTTCAGTTAGTTATGTTTTTTTTCTTTTGATTATAGTTTTTATTTATTTCAGTTAATGAAAATGTTTTTTCATTTCTAGTTTTCGTCATTTCATTAGTTTTCGTTAACAATAATAACCTTGGGACGGAGTGGGTGTGGCTTTGACAGATGGGTGAATGAATGACAGCAGTATGGGGGCGGAGCCAGTCAACCAGTGTGTGTGTGCATAATGAGGTATGGTGAGTGAGTGGAGGAGAGTTCAGTTTTCTATACATTCTTTTTGTGCTGTTTATCGGCGTGATTACGACCAACAGTAGAGGTAGGTCGATATATTGATTTTTTTTTTTTTATATCGACTATCGGCCTTAACATTTTTTTTTTTTTTTCAAAACCAATATTTGATCAGTAGTAAAAATGTTATAAGATATTTGATCAGGCAAAAAAAATCTTCTTAAATATCGGCCTCGAAAATCGGCTGTAGATATTGGCCATCGCATGACCAAATTTTTAAAAATTGGCATCTGCTTTAGAAAAACCCATATTGGTCGACCTCTAGCCAGCAGTAACCATTTAGAGTTCTGTTCATAGTCACCAGTAATTAATAATGAAACAATGCTAAATTAATGTAACTATGTTTTGGTTTTTTTGTTTGGTTGTTTCTGTGTATGTGCTTTGTACATATATAAATTGTAACATTTTTATATTGAGAAGTAATCATGTTGTTTTTAAAACAAATCTTAAAAAATCTGTTATCAATAATGAAATAATGTCAAATTAATGTAACTATGTCTTTTTTTGTCTATGTGCTTTGTAAATGTAAAAATTATAATGCTTTAATATTGGGAATGGACCCCAGGAAGAATAGTCTCTACCAAAGTAGAGACTATCCTTAAATAAAGAAGTAAAGAAATGTACATCTAAATCTAATGTTACTTGATGTCTGTCTGTTTAATATGCCTATGCAAAGCAAGACATGGAGATGTATAAGAATCTGTGTAGACGAGTTTCCCTAAGGGGACAATAAACAAACTAACTTATTTATCATACATTCGTAAAAGGAAACAAAATGAACACTTTTGGAACCAAAGCAAAGAGTTGGCTTTAATAAGGTTGTCCTCAGTTATGGTGAATTCCATCACATTCCAAATAATATAATATTAGAACACCATATAGACTCTCGCCATGAATTAATCTCCTTGAAACAGAAGTGGAAACAGCTGGAGCAAAGGTGTTCATTCATTTGTTAATAGTTGCGTTAACATTAATGGACACAACCAGCCCACAAATGGATTTTGCACTGGACAAAGTGCATGACTATAAAGCGTGTTATTTATACACGAATACAAAAATAAAACGTACACCATACATTGTTAAGTATGTGATATGGAGTTGTTAAGGCTACGCACAGCACTGGGAAAGAAACTATTGTGTTAAATTTGTCGATCCTAATGGTTTATTATGAATCTCAGTCTCATTCCAGGTTTCGTGTGTAACCCATCGTGTCCACTTGCGTTACATGCAGAACCTGCCCAGTTAAATGCATATAAATTGCGAATGATTTTGCAACAGCGGTCATTTTTAATGAAACAATGTTAAATTAATGTAACAATGTCTTTATTTTCTGTCTATGTGCTTTGTAAATGTAAAAATTTTAATACTTTAATATTGGTAATGGACCCCAGGAAGAATAGTCTCTACTTCGGTAGCAACTAATGAGGATCCTTAAATAAAGAAATAAAGAAATGTACATCTAAATCTAATGTTACTTGATGTCTGTCTGTTTAATATGCCTATGCAAAGCAAGATATGGAGATGTATAAGAATCTGTGAAGACGAGTTTCCCTAAGGGGACAATAAACAAACTAACTTATTTATAATACATTCATAAAAGGAAACAAAGCAAAGAGTTGGCTTTAATAAGGTTGTCCTCAGTTATGGTGAATTCCATCGCATTCCAAATAATATAAAATTAGAACACCATATAGCTCTTGTCATGAATTTATCTCCTTGAAACAGAAGAGGAAACAGCTGGAGCAAAGGTGTTTATTCATTTGGTAATAGTTGCGTTAACATTAATGAACGCAACCAGCCCAGAAATAGATTTTGCATTCGTTAAGCCTCTGCGTTCACTAAACCATCGTTAGCTCGCTGTTTGCATTAAAGGGTGAGGTTGCCTTCGCTAATGAACCCAGAAATGAGCCCCTGGGCCCTGGGGCGCTGGTAGCAGTTGTGGACCCCATGAAAGCTAAACGATGTGGGCCCTTTATAAAATTCAGTATCTTATCGATCTGTCAGAGCGGGGTGGGTGGGGTTATGTACATGGGGTAGGGGCAGCAGTTATATACATGGGGGTGCAGTCCATAACTAATGCAACTAAAGCTGGTGTGAAGCGAAAGTGAAACTTAACATGCTTCCGATGTCCGACTCCCGGCTTGTATTCCTCTGTTATACAGCGGACCTTTTCAAAACTTCTAACCTGTTTCCACTGGACCCCCTCCACTGGTCTATGGGCCCCCCAGAAAAGCTGGGTCCCATGAATTTGTCATGTTTACCCCCCCTCCCTTTACAGCACCCCAGCCTGGGTCAGTACAGTTCAGGACAACAAAAGTGTTCATAACAGAGGGACCAGTGCCAAACACCTGTGGCAAGGAAGTAAAAAATTCCTTTGCTATTTGTTAAGAGTAAATGTTTGATGACTGCATGTTAATGGAGCTTTATCTCATCACTAAATAAACCTCCAGGGAAGTGTGTGTTCCTGGTCTTGATTGACTAAGGCAGTGTTTTCAACCTTGGGGTTGGGACCCCAAATGGGGTCACCTGGAATTCAAATGAGGTCGCCTGAGATTTCTAGAAATTGATAAAAAATAAAAATAGAACCTTACTAATAAAAAATATATGGTGAGTTGAGAGAGACAATCACATAAATGACATGACAAACTGTGAAGCTGAAACTGAAGCACTGTGGTACTGTTTACCTTTCAAATGTTCATTGTGGTGGGTTTAAGATGCTGCAGCTCTTTCATAACACTGGTCTACATTTTTTTAGAAATGATTTGCTTCAGAGATTAAATGTGTTAAATGTTACGTATTTTAATAAGATTAATTGGAAAATAAATGACAAAAGTGCTGGTTTGCTGATGTTTTCAAGGTATATGATTAAGTGTTATTACACATATATATTGGTTTATGTACATTTATATAATAGTTTTATAAATCTTCCACTAAATAGAACTTGTAAAGTGAATGTATTCTAATGTGCAGACAGTGTTTTGAAGTAGATCTTGTAGCTCTGAGACAAATATTCCTTTTGAGTCAAACCCATTCTCTCGTTAATTCTTGAATTTCACATTTTGACCCAAGGCTGTATCTTGGAAAGTTCAGCCAACCAGCATTTTTTACTTGATTTTTCTTTATCAGTGACTCTCAAGTGGTAAAATTTCATTACTTTTATTCTGGAAGCATTTTCCTTGTAGACCAGTGGAATTCATAGTTTGAGTTCTTGTTTGTTCAGTATTAATTGTCAGCCTTGTAAATCCAAGCTCGACTGACTGTACATATCCTGACCAAGGAAAATCAAATTCTCACTTTGTGCAGTAATCTACACCTGACTTTTCTGACTCTGTCCATAATAATATACATTATATAGACTAAATGTCATCTATTATTAATGTTTTTTTGCAGCATAGTATAGCAAACTATCACATGATCAAAAAGAAATTAATTTTAGCAAAAAAATGTCTCTGTTTTGAATGTCTGGGGTCACCAGAAATTTGTGATGTTAAAATGGGGTCACAAGCCAAAAAAGGTTGGGAACCACTGGACTAAGGGGTATTTAAAAGGAAGATGTATGAAAAGTTGGGCCTAATCCAATCTTATTCCAGAGGCTGTATTTTTGGGGGCTTTGTCACCCCTCCCACTCCATTGTCCTAAAGCTCCAGGGGGAATGGCTACAGTGTGTAAGGGATGCTGATCTTTACTAAGAAAAGTTGAAATGGACTTTATGAGCAACATAAAACTGCATAAAGCATTTAAAGCTTACGCTGCCCAAATCCAAAACAATAAAATGTCAATGGAATAACCACAGTGGGAGATTTATTTACTTTTAGTCATAGTTATAGACCACTGTTTGCAAAATTTGCATTTATGCATGCAGAGTTTTATTGCATAAAAAGAATGGACATTAATCTGTATTGATTATGTAGATAAGCACAAATGTGGAGTCCAACATTTCCATCCAAACTCTCTAACCTCACTCCAGAAGCACAGGATTTACTGATCAGCAGTTGTTTTATTAATATTACCCATTAGTCCATGTAGTTTCCAAAAGTTGCACTACCTACTGATTTAAGCATCACTAACAAGGTACTGAACAGCTGCTTTTACATATTTCAGGCATGCAGAAAACTCCCAAGACTTTACTTAGCAGCACTGAACTTGAAAAAGAGGAACATCAACTTGCAGCCTCCTATTTATCGTCAGTTTCTAAAAGTCCATGAGGGGATGTTGCACAGTGAATGTGGAAAACCTTAAAGTGTGAAAACATACGAAAGCTGTAATAGTGAAAATGTGAAAGTCACTGTATAAATAAAGAGGAAAGGGAACCCACTAATGCTCAAATGATTTCTCAAACTAAATGCTTAAATCATAATGATAATATTTTCTAGAGTTAAAAGGAAGGGTTTAAGCTCATTTACATTTCTTACAAATATTTATATATAACTTTTATTCTTTTTTATTACTTCTTACCTTGTGTCTCTAATGTTGGTTGTCTGTTGGGATGGGTCAGTGTGTTTTTTTTTGTTGTTAGAGCTGTCATAACCAAATAATTTCCTGCAAAGGATCAAAAAAGTCTATCTATCTATCTATCTATCTATCTATCTATCTATCTATCTATCTATCTATCTATCTATCTATCTATCTATCTATCTATCTATCTTGAACAAAAATATAAATGCAATGCTTTTGTTTTTGCTCCCATTTTTCATGAGCTGAACACAAAGATCTAAAACGTCTTCTGTGTACACACAAGGTTTATTTCTCTCAAATATTGTTCACAAATCTGTCTAAATTTGTGTTAGTGAACACTTCTCCTTTGCTGAGATAATCCATCCACCTCACAGGTGTGGCATATCAAGATGCTGATTAGACAGCAGGATTATTGCACAAGTGTGCCTTAGGCTGGCCACAATAAAAGGCCACTCTAAAATGTGCAGTTTTATCACACAGCACAATGCCACAGATGTCACAAGTTTTGAGGGAATGTACAATTGGCATGCTGACTTCAGGAATCTCCACTAGAGCTTTTGCCTGTGAATTGAATGTTCATTTCTCTACCATAAGGCATCTCCAAAGGTGTTTCAGAGAATTCATGAAGAAGACTGTGCGAGGAAAATGGTGGTCACGCCAAATACTGACTGGTTTTCTGACCCCCCTGGACCACCCAATACAGTAAAAGTGCACATTTTAGAGTGTCCTTTTATTGTGGCCAGCCTAAGGCACACCTGTGCAATAATCATGCTGTCTAATCAGCAACTTGGTACGCCAAACCTGTGAGTTGGGTGGATTGTCTCAGCAAAAGACAAAGGAGAAGTGCTCACTAATACAGATTTAAACAAATTTATGAACAATATTTGAGAGAAATAGGCCTTTTACATAGAAAAAGCGGCAGATGTGTTTGTTTAAATAGGTCAGTATTTTGTTTTGTTCATATCTATTGTGCCTATTGTCTGGTGTTTGATTTTTGGTGTGTATTTTTGGTGTTTTATAAGCCTATGTAAGGGCTGGGCATGTTTTTTTATGCAAGACACGATCATAAAAACATTCATTCATTCTTGTATTTTTGTTTAGTGTATCTATTGTGTAGTGTAGTGCAGTGTAGTGTCCGTAACACCTCAAACCAATACAAAAACACCCCTAGAAAGTCAAAATATGCAGCATTAATGTAGTGAAGACCACAAGATTTTAACCACTGTACCAGGCACAATAAACCCCGCCCCTCGCACATAATGTAGCTTATTTTGGCACCATTATCTGATGTCATTGTGTCTATGCATGTAGTGATGTCAGCATAGACCAGTGTTTCTAAAACTGTGGGGTGGCCCCCCTAGAGGAGGTATGAAGGGTTGCCAGTTGGGACATGGGATCTCTCCTGGGTGTTTTTTTTCTTATTCAGGTTCGAGCATGACGTTTTAGCATTGGAGCACCCTGGACTCATTTTAGGGACGTACAACAAACAAATCTACTGCCATGGTGATGCATGATGGTTTAGGTTTGAAGAATGGACAAGGATTGGACTGGAAAAGCAAAATGTGCAATGTTTGTGTTTTTGCAGTTTGTACTTTAATGTTCTGAGTGTGCCATGGAAACAGGCTCATTACAGTCTCTGATATTGTTAGAATGTTCATTTTTGTTACCAATATTTGTTTGTTGTTCTAAAAAAAGTAACTTTATTGTCATAGTTGTAAGATAATTGCGCATTTCCTATTTTTATTGGGAAAAATATTGTCTCGGGGGCAGTCTGGTTGAGTTTATTTGTATTGTTCAGGCGAAAATCTAAGTTATTTTTAATTTGAACAACAAATTATTCAAGGAAAAGCAAAAAGTATTGGTGCAATATTGATGTTTCTTTGAATAAAAGTTATAATTGCACCAGTTAATGTTGGTGGGGTTGAGGGGGGCCTGGAGATTTTTTGGCCACCAAAGGGGGCCCAAGAGAAAAAGATTGAGAACCACTGGCATAGACAAATTACGGCCATTTTAGTAAACTAGTGCATTGACCTATTGGAGCAAAGCTTACTGGTGTAACAGACAGATTAGGAAAAAATATAAAGGCCTTCATTTTATTTTGTATTGACATGGACGTGGACCATAGAGTTTTACACAGGACTGAAGATGACGGTTTATTGTGACTCACTCATTTTGTGATCCGAATTCCAGTCCAGTTGGAGTCTGCGCAGTCTGCCACTGTGACGACGATGAGGGGGGTGGGGGGTCCAGAGGTGGATGTTAATGGGCCAGGGACCGGCGGAGTGGAACCGGGCAACAGTAAGAACCAGACCCACCTTCTTAATGTGTGATTACAGCCAGATCCGGTTCTCCCATCATGTCCCGGTGTTTCTGTTGATCCAGATCCAGCCCCCCCCCCATTAGCAGCTGTGAATGGACTCATCCACAGGCCACCTATAAACCCATTGTAATTTCAAAAACTAATAACTCCAAAAGTATTGGTCAAATCAATATGCAGTTTTCACCTCTGTGATCCTTGACCCAAAATACATACACTACAAACAAAAAGTTAAGGATATTTTTAATTTTTGGGCTATTTTTTTCAGTTGGGATTCTTGCATGGTGCTTTTTACTTTTTTGTGAGCTGAATTGAAACACATTTTTTTTAATGACCAGACAAAAATGACAAACAAATTACAAAAAAAAAAAAAAAAAAGAAATATCCTTAACTTTTTGTTTGTAGTGTAAGTACTGCGAAAGGCACAGGCTAGCTCTATCCAGTTTTTCAGTTATAAAGCCGATACACATACACGCACGCATGCAGAGGTCACTTGGCTTTTGTAATAAAGATGGTGGAAAAAAAAAAAAAAAAAAAAAGATTTTTAAAAAAAATTCATAAAAAATTTGAACTTTGACTTACTTTTCCCAAAATGTAATCACATCTATTCTGGGTCACTGGCAATCCATAAACCAAATTTAGTAAGAATTCAACCAATAGTTTTGCTGCTGAAGTGTAAACAAACAAAGAAACAAAAACCAAAAACAATACCCCCTGCCTTCCCTTTCAGGGGGCAGGGTAAACATGCATCAAATATATAAGACAAAAATAAAAAAACTGACCTGATGTTGTGGTGCATCCAGATGGGGAAGGATCCTCTTTCTGGCTTTGAGCATAAGTTTTTCTTGCCATGCTTTTTGCAGTGGTCATATTTTTTCCCAGGGTGCACTCTCAACAGTAGAGGGAGGGGTGGTGAGCAGTGGCTTACCTGCATTTAAAGAAACAGTCGCTCAACCATCCAGCCTGCACAGGGATTCTTCAGATAAGATGGAAATGCTGCTACAGTGCCTGATAATTGCAGTATTTTGTCTCAAGGCATTAGGGAACTGTAGTTTTGTTTTGTGAAGTAAAATACTTTTACCTCTGTGTCATCTTTCACTTTGCCGGCTGCAGAACAAAGCCAAACAAAATCACAGTTTTGTGGAATTTTAGATGCACGCACTGAGAGCTTTTTCAGTCAGATTTGGATTATTCAGTTCACTTGAAAACTTCATAGCACAGATCATGGGGAGGCTCACATTCAGAACAACAAAATAAGTACATTTACATAGAAAAAGAAAAATAAGTCTGAAAATATTCCATTGTGCATAGATATTTAAATATAGACAAGAATGCCTCTGTCTGGGCTCGGCTCAGATTCAGCGAAAACAAAGATAAAACTATTGTCAGATTTGTTGTTACAATACAAGCGCTACAACTTCTAGAGCAGGGGTGTCACAGTGATTTTAGTTCAGGGGCCACATTCAGACCAATATGATCTGAAATGGGCCAGTAAAACCAGTAAAATAATAACAGTGTAAAAAGTTGAAAAACCCTGAGTATATGGGATGCTGTTTACATTATGGTTAAAGAAAGAGTGTAACATAATTATCTATGACTATCCTGATCAGCTATCTGTTTATATCTGTAAATTATACTCATTTTCATCTATACACGTGTATTTGTTTTTATTAGTGTTTTTTGCATTCTGAGATCATAGTTGTCATAATTTATAGGTTATTATGATAGTATTTTACTGGTCTGACCCATTTGAGATCATATTGGTCTGTCTGTGGTGTTACGCCCCGGCTAGGGGACCCTAGGGTGCAACATGAAGTTTGTGATCACTTTTCCTCACTCCCAAGCCATAGAGAAAAAAACCCTGGACACGGGTTTTGCAAGTTTAAAAAAAAGGTGATTTATTTTACAAGGTGCAACATAAGGATATTGAAAACTAGACACAAGGTAACTGAAACTTCAGGGTGGGCTCTGGCCAAAACAACAAACAAAACTGCACTGAGAAATTAGGCTGACCTGCAAAACAAAAGAAACCAAAATACAAGGTCTAACCTTCCTACCAAAAAACAGGAGAAAATGCGATAAAACGAACAGGGCAGCCCACCCCTACTTCTGAGCAGGAGTGCTGGTGGAATGAAGGCAGGGTTGGGAGTGGAGGAAGAGCAACCCGGTGACTGGCCCAGCTCCGCGGTCTTTAAAGGCCCACCTCCCGTGGCTGCTCCAATCACAGGGGAGCATCTGGCTCGGCACCTGCAACATATTATCCACTCACAAAAAAGGACACACCCATGGAATGACACTACGACTCACCAATGGGTCGTAACACCCCCCTCCTTAAAAACCCAACACGGCTCAGCAACAAAAAAAAAACTCACCCTCACAGGGAATAACATCGACGGGAACTACCCGTCCACTCACGATAACGCATCTGCCAGCACGTTGTCACGGAATGACACTACGACCCACCAATTGGTCGTAACAGTGGCCCCTGAACTAAAGTGATTCTTAATATCTTCAGTGTAATTTTTGCATTTTACACAGTCATCCCAGGGGCTGGATTGGACCCTCTAGGCCAGTTTTGGTCCACGGGCCATATGTTTGACCCCTGTGAGGTCCTAGACCAGGGGTGTAAAACTCATTTTCTTTCAGGGGCCACATTCAGCCCAATTTGATCTCCAATGGGCCAGACCAGTCAAATAATAGTATAATAGCCAAGAAATAATGTCAACTCCAAAATGTTTTATATGCAAAAATAACATTAAATGATGAAATCATTTACATTTTACAAACTATCCAAACAAAAAAGATGTGAATAACCTGAAAAAACTGACATTTCTGAAGAAAAATAAGAAGAAATAATAAGAAAAATTTGATCAATATTATGCCTCAACTTATGATTTCTACATGTGCATTCCAGATCAGATCTACCAAAACACAAAACAGGCAGAATGTTGTTAAAATGACACTTATTTTTCTTTAGACATTTCAGGTTGTTCATATTTGTTCAGGTTATTGATGTTTTATTATTAAAGGATATCAGAGTTTAACCCTTTCATGCATCGTGGTCACTCCAGTGGACAGCTATTCAAAGCTGTTCTCTTGTAAATTCATGGATTTTGTGGTTTTAGTTCCATATCAGCCCATGTAGTGGACACTTATGCATCATCCCATACAGTGACAGTCATACCATTACTGTAACTGTGCTGTTCTTGATAAACCTGATCTGTAGTAACATGTTTGAGTGTAAATCAATTGCTGATTGTTATTAAACTGTAATTAACAGTTTTGTTTTGTATTTTAGAAATTTTTTTTGCACATTATCTCCATGAAGTGAATAATAATAATAATAATAATAATAATAATAATAATAATAATAAATTTTATTTGTATAGCGCTTTTCGTGGTACTCAAAGACACTTTACATACAGCATAACTAAATGGACTGAACTTATATAGCACATTTTCTACACCTTCATGGTGCCCAAAGCGCTTTACAATTCCTCACATTCACCCATTCATACACACACTCATACACCAGCGGGTGACTGCTGCCATGCAAGGCTGCCTGGCCCTACTGGGAGCAATTTAGGGTTCAGTGTCTTGCCCAAGGACACTTCGACACGTGGACAGTCGGAGCCAGGATTCGAACCGCCAACCCTTTGGTCATTGGACGACCCGGTCTACCAACTGAGCCACAGCCGCCCAGGACTAGTATTAAGTAGAACTAGTATTAAGAGTATGCTAAAATATGAGAGCACATCAGATTAGCAGCATAAAAAATGTTTTTATTTCAGTTTTCACATGGTATATCAGTAAATACACGTTGCTTTGTTTCGAAAATTAAACACATGGTATCCATCTGAGTCGACATTTTTGCAACTCCATGAAAAATAAGTTCTTAAAAAAAATGTAATCGCATTATTTATTTTCATGCCAAAAGAGGAATAAAAACAGGCCAAAAACATCTTGATTAAGGTTCTCATAATTGATGCATGAAAGGGTTAATGTTCTTTGCAATAAATCAAAGAGAAGATACTGGAGTTGCCATTATAGAGGGTATGCGCGTGACGTCACTGCTAGCGGAAATCACAGCGGTTCCGTCCACTGAGTGGCAGAAAGAGGGAGATGAGTAGCGGCTTTGGCTTGAATACTGCAAAAACTTTAGGACAATCTAAAAAATGGGGAAGAGCTGTTGTGCCATTGATTGCACAAATAGGTTTAAAAAGCACTGGAAGCTATTGTTTTAGCAGCAACCTAAAGCCGAAGACAGAAGAAGCAGATGGATCGCTGCAATTCATAGAAATAACTGGAATCCAGGCAACGAAACCTGGATTTGTGGTTGCCATTTCGCGTCAGGCAACATCAGTTTTTGCTGTGTTCTTGCGTAAAGTCATACCTTAAATTACATATCGTTTTGGCTAATGTTACTTCTTAGTAAAGCTCTTAATGTTAGCATCTTTCATTTAGTTCTATATTTCAGAACTGAAATGTTTTTGTCTTCAATTGTGTGATTCTGAACCTTGTGCTCTACATAATTTGTGAACTAGCTTAAACTGAGGCTAACCTAGTTTTCCAAATAAGGGGGTACTCTAGCACAAAGCTGTTGTAGCTGTGTTGTATCAAGTATTTGATGTGAACTCTCCTTAAATCTCCACAGTACCAGTAGATCGTACACTCACTTGGGTCAATACTAAGGGTTCAACTCCAGTAAATCAGCAGTGAACTGTGAGCACTACTGCTGGGGCTTTACCTTGGCAATCACCGCCAAGAAAATATGTCTTCACTGACAGAAAACCTCCAAAACAATAGTATGCTGAAAGCACTCACCAGCTGTAATCCTCTAATTAACCATGATGACGATGTCAACAACTCTGTCTTTTGTATGCTTTCAGCCTTTGCATTGTGGATTTTCCCAGCATTGTAATCAGGTTTATATAAATGTCAGGATACGTGATTTCCAGCCACATATCAATGTTCGTAGACCACTTATTGTTTGGTAGCTTGTATGGATCCATGTCCAGTCCAACTGTCTTTAATTTCATGTTATATTCCACATTTTTCCCGGTCTCGCTGTAGTTACTGCTATGCTCCGCCATGTTGAGCCGGTTTGTTTTTGCCACTCAGTCTGACTTAGAGGGGCGTGGCCCAGGGGGGAAGTGACGTATGTGCATTCCCTCGATTTATAGGCATAACGCCATATTATTTTTTTCACATTAAACCAAGAACATTGGAGTCATTATTTCTATTTCTATTATGCTATTATGCTATTATTTTCGAGTTCAACGCCCTTGACTGTTAATATCTTCTGCACTTTGCAAAGTCATCAAGCGGGCCGGATTGGAACCTTTGGCGGGCAAGTTTTGGCCCCCGGGACGCATGTTTGACACCTGTGTCCTAGAGGCTTTGAGCAGCATCAGCCTCAGTCGGTCTGCGCAGGACCACCACTCTGATGTAATACCTCAGATGAGTACTATACAGAAAATCCACACAGCTATAAAAACATACAGGTCTTTACCGTCACAAACCAACATATAAGCCTGAGTATAACCTAAAACCCTGTCTGTATATACAGTATCTCTCTTATCAGAAAAATCGCTGGTTATGTAATGGTTGTGTAGGTCTTTAATCTCCTCACATACCTCAAGGGCAGTATCAGCCACAGTAAAAGCAACAAATGCCAGCGCTGCCTCCTTCTGATTACTGTGGAGTAAAATAAAGCACTTTCAACTCAGCTCACAAAATACTGTGATACCATAATCGAAGCCAGCGCTAACGTCTGCAACTGTTGGTATTTGACCGAGAAAAGTGGAGCATCTAAATCTCATATTAGAGAAGCAGAGCTGGAGGACTCCTGAGCCCTGACTGTAACCTGATCCAACATGTTTGGGATCAATTGGATCTTTGAGTGTCGGCCAGGCCTTATCAATTAATATCACTGCCCAGCCTTACACATACACTGATGGATGAAGGTCCTTTCCACAGAACAGTGAAGGAATCTGCAGCAGAAGTTCATGTACAGGGTATTTTAATCAGATAAATAATGATGGATGTTCAGATCTGGGTGAACACATGCAGACCTCTATACCATGTTTTACGACTTCCACATTACTACTATAACTACTACTACTGATAATACTACTACGATTGATACAACTACTACTACTATTAGTATTACTACTACTGATACTACTACTACTATAAATACTACTACTACTATTATTATTACTACTATTAATACTACTACTACTACTACTGATACAACGACTACTACTACTACTACTACAAGTACTACTATTAGTATTACTACTACTGATACGACGACTACTACTACTACTACAAGTACTACTACTACTACTGATACTACTACTACTATTAATACTACTACTACTACTACTACTACTACTCCTATTAATACTACTACTACTACTACTACAATTACTACTATCAGTATTACTACTACTGATACGACTACTACCACAAGTACTACTACTACTACTACTAGTACTACTACAAGTACTACTACTACTACTACTGATACTACTACTACTACCACTACCACTACTATTACTACTGATTCTACTACTACTACTACTACTACTACAAGTATTACTACTACTACTATTACTACTACAAATACTACTACTACTATTACAAGTACTACAACTATTACTACTACTACAAGTACTACTACTACTACTCTTACTACAACTATTATTACAACTACTACAACTTCTACTATTACTACTACTACTACAACTACTATTACAACTACTACAAGTACTACAACTACTACTATTACTACTACTACTACTACTACTACAAGTACTAATACTAATAGAAGTACTACAACAACTGCTGTTACTATTACTACTATGATTGCTACTACAAGTCCTACAACTACTACTACTACTGGTACTACAGCTAATACTATAACTACACTACTAATATACGTACTATAACTACTACTATTACTACTACAACTACTAGTATTACTACTACTACTACCACTACTGCTACAAGTACTACAACTACTACTATTACTAATACAACTACAACTACAACTACTGCTACAAGTACTACAACTACTACTGTTACTATTACCACTACTATTACTACTACAAGTACTACAACTACTACTACTACTACTACTAGCACTACAACTACTAGTATTACAATTACTACTACTACTACAAGTACTCGTGCTACTATTTCCATCTGTCCCCTGCATCTTCTCCTTTCACATCCACTTCCTGTATGTCCTCCTTCTCCACATCCATCCATCTGTTCTTTTCCTCCTGCCTGGAAGCTCCATCTTCATCATCTTTCTACCAATAAATGTCCAGGTTCCTGTTATTTTACTTTGTTTTACAGTTCACTGATGACATGTTAAAACCATCTTCCAGTACAACACAGACTTCAACACAAACCTCACATAAGCACACAAGTCCACACAAATATTAAACACTGAATCTTTAACGGCACACACAGGTTTTATTCTAATCCTTTATAGTTTTAATATTACATCAAAACTTTTCAAGTTGGTATTGACTTTTTTTTTTCCAGCTAAAAGCAAAATGCCACATTTTTACACAATAGAGACTCCATGTAGCTAAAGTAGACCACTTATAATGTAGCTACAGAGAAAGAGCAGAACATATTTTTTCTTTTTTTTTTTTTTTTTTTTTTTTGCTCCATTGTGTTAGTCCTGAAATAATATTAACTCATAAAGACCCAGTGCTACTTCTGTGGCAGTTCTCAAATGATTTTTTTCTTTCTATTTAATCTTTCCTGAGTAATTTATCACCATTTATTATAATATAATTCTATGTATTTCTGCACTTTTCAGTGAAAATCAGGTATTTTCCTATACTTAATTTGCAGATAATGTACTTTAATAATCTTTCTGATATTACTTTTGAGGGTTTTTATATCAAAAACAGAGAAAACTGAAGAAAAAGTGACTTTTTCAGTAAAATCTATCATTAACTGAACATAAACTAAGTGTGTCCATCCACTGTTGTTGATGAAACTCCATGGGTTTTACTGGTGAATCAATGTTGTAGAAAATGACGGTGTTTCCATGGTAACTACGGAGCCTCTGAACGTCCAAATGGGTCATATCTGATGACCATGAAAAGATGACAAACTGTATTTTACACTGCATTTTATTGTTTGGGTCTTTATGGGTTAAGAAAGTCACAAGGAACTGAAGGAGACGCTATGGAAGTGGTCTCAAAAATGCAGCCTGGGAGTCAAATCCGGTCCGCCAAAGGGTCCAGTCTGGTCTGTGGGATGAATTTGTGAAATGCAAAAATTATACTGAAAACAGTAATCATTTTAGTGCACTTAGGTTTCTGAAGAAATTTAAATTTGTTCATGTTTTTTGGGTGCTTCTATGAAACTGGTCTAAAAACAGGACATGGGGCTAAAAATTCGAACCAAATATAGACTAATGTTATGAAGCACGTTTGGAAGCACTTCAGGTCTATTTTAAAAATAAATACTAAGATAAAAGAGAAACTATTTTTCAGATGAAACACATTTTTATATTATTTTACATTATATGTAATACAAAAATGCCCTGCGATGAACTGGCGACTTGTCCAGGGTGTACCTCGCCTTCGCCCCTATGTAGCTGGGATAGGCTCCAAGTGACCCCCGTGACCCTAGTGAGGATAAAGTGGGCTCAGAAAATGAATGAATGAATGTAATGCAAAAATCTGCATGTAACACGATCAAAAAGACACGAAAATTACACGCTACTATTTTTTTTTTTTTTTTTAATACCTCTTTATTCTCTCACTGGTATATTTTGGGAATTGAACTAATTATGCAAGGCAGAGTGTTTCACAACAATGACCACTATTGCAAAATAATTTGTGATTCATATACGTTTAAATGGGCAGATTCTGTATGTAACACAACTGGACACAATGGGTTACACACAAAACCTGGAATGAGACGGAGATTCATGAAAAACCCACATGTCTGAATTAGAAAAACAACTAGGATCAACAAATTCAACACAGTGTCTTTATTTATAGCGGTATATAAGATCATTTACAGCCATGTTTTCAGATCGAATGCACTGACACCTGGGTTGCTTTTCATGTCCTAATTTTGGTCCTGTTTTTGCCCCGATATTTTATTAAAAATTCATTCACTTTGAGAGCAAGAGTACAATTTTTTTTGGCATTCATCTGAGGTCATCCTTAGGTACATCATGGGGGAGATATATGCCTACATTTACCTTTTATTATTGGGTCTAAAAAGCTGGAAAAGTGCCAGGTACCAAAACGTACCCAGTTTCATAGAAGCACCCATTTACATTGTTTTAAAGGATAGTTGGTAGATGTAAACATTTTCATCGCATAATTTCACTTTTTTCCTTCTAAAACAGAGAGGAAAGTTTGGAGTTGACATTATTTCTATATTATTATGTTGTTATTTCACTGGTCCGGCCCACTTTAGATCAAATTTGGCTTAATGTACTCTATTGTTTGTATTCTGAGACATTTCAGGAGGATGTGTTTCTTTTCTTTATTGCTGGAGAATATTTGTTCACCTCAATAAATAGAGCCTTTAAATTTCTCACTCACATCCTGAAAGAAAACAGCCCCCAGCGTTTTACTGAAGGTATTTACAACCATTGATCCCAGACTGGCCTGGGGGAGCTGGAGCAGATGGTAAGTAGCCAACTAGTGACTGAGCATGGCCTTGTTGTGATAAACTATTATTATAGTCCCGAATAAATTAGGTTTATAACTATAAAGCACTCTGAATGGTGGGGATAAATCAAGGCATCTTGGGGTGATTAGACATCTATTCATAAAGCTTTAGCCTTGTGTGGTTTTGCATGCAGGACCTCAATGCTTTGTTTATTCGTTTTTCACATTATCGCTCATCTCACAATCACAAACATCACAAACTCCACAATCACACACTCCAATCACATGAAATTTTTATTCATTCTCAAGAGTCGAAATAACTACTCTGTGCTGCAGTCAGAGAGAGAATACATGAGGGAATGAGAGGAAATAAGGTGAACTGAGATATGTTCCTACAACACCGAAACAGAAATAATTGGCAAATAATGCAATATGCAAAACTGAAAAGAAAAAGCTGTTGTATGAGAATTCACTTGTGTTTCTTTGTAGACTGTATGAACACAACTCCATCCATCTCCGGGTAATTCATTTGGCAAAATACATCCATTTTTCCACATTCCGGCTGCAACACATTCCAGAAAACTTTGGAACAGCAGCAATTTAGAGCTAATGATGTGCTAAAATATTGGATGATAATGTGATATGAAACAGCTGATGTGAACAGGAAATTGTGTTCATGATTGAGTACAAAGACATCATCCAAGAAAGATCATCTTTGTCAACAAATACCTGAGATAGTTATTGAAAGGTTGAAAAATAATGTTCGTCAGAGACAGATATGAAGGTATTTCAACCTCTTCAGTGTGGAAGAGAATGAACCTTTTAACCCAGGGCTCTCAAACTTGTTTTCTTCCAGGGACCACATTCAGTCCAATTTGATCTGCAGTGGGCCGGACCAGTAAAATAATAGCATAATAACCTATAAATAATGACAACTCCAAATTTTTGTCTTTGTTGAAGTGCAAAAAAAACCCAAAAAACTTTAATTATCAACATACTGTACTTACTTTTATAAACTATCCAAACAAAAAGATGTGAATAACCTGAAAAAACTGAAATTTCTCAAAGAAAAATACGTGCAATTTTAACAATATTATGCCTCAACTTATCATTTCTACATGTGCATTATGGATCGGATCTACAAAGACACTAAACACTGAGTAAAAGACAGAAAAAAGTTAAAATTGTGCTGAATTTTCTTTAAAAATTGCAGGTTGTTCATATTTGTTCAGGTTATTCACGCTTTATTGTTACAGGAAGTTTGTAAGTGTAAATATTTTCATAATTTAACGTTATTTTTTGCACTAAAACAAAGACAAAAATTTGAATTTGTCATTATTTATAGGCATAATGTAATTTTTTTTTTTTTTCACATCAAACCGAGAAGAAAATATGGAGTCATTATTTTTTGGAGGTTATTATATTATTATTTTACTGTAGATCATATTGGTCTGTATGTGGAACCTGAAAGAAAACGCCTTGACTGTGGAATTTTTGCACTTTTTAAATTCAGCCCACAGGCCAGACTGGAACCTTTGGTGGGACCCCTGCTTTAACCCCTCAGACATTATTCCAGGTAAAGGTGCTGCTGTAAATTAACATCTGTTTCAGGTTCATAAAAGCTGTTGTGAGTGTGATGCTGTTAGTACAGACCCAGAACCCAAATGCAGAACACGGAAGCGGATGTAAAAGTTTAAAGAGTTTATTGTATACAGTTAGGTAGATTATGATAATGAACAGGATCTCGAGGACAGCGGCCAAGGAGGTCCTCGTCTGAACCGTCCTCCGGGTTTCGGACACGAACCCACGGTTCGGCTCCGGACTTTGTGTCGGCACCGCGACTAGGGGAAAGCAGAGGGAGGTCAGGGACGGAAACAGGTCATGCATGGGAAGGCTATCAGACAGGCGACAGGACATAGGGAAAAGACAAACTCACGTACCGAAAAAACCAGGCGAAGACGTCAAAAACCAGGAAGGCAGATGGAGGCTGACAAAACCGACAGGGAGCAGGCAAAAAACAGGCAAAACAGGATGACAAAAACAGGTCGAAACACAGTAAGGCAAACGAACAGACAGGATCAAAACGCTGGTAAGTTATCTACTAGAGAAAACGAACTGGCGTCTGATCAGGGGAAAGGACAGGGTATAAATACACAAAAGGGAGGGAAGACAATGAGACACAGGTGGAACACATTAGGGCGGAGTCAGGTAATCAGGGAAAAGGTGAACACGAACCAGGAAGGGAAGTAAAGACCACAGATAAGACACATGAGGAAAACTTAACAAAATAAAACAGGAAGTAACAGACAAACATAAAAGACAGACAACCCCAGACTAACGTCCAGTAGCAGGCTTCACAGTGAGTATGTGTTTGTGTTCCTTTTCTTCAGTGGTTTTCATATACTGTGTGTTTTAGGGTCATAACAGGGTGGAATAACAGAAAAAGACAAAGGGCCGAATCTACTGAAGGTTTGCGTGTATAAAAACCTGTGCAAACTCACCCCCCCCCCCAAACACTTTACAGGTCTATTGTGCCAAATGCTACTTTTCCACTTGACCTGATGATTGTGATTAAAACTACGCTCCGACATTAGACTACGGTGTGACAAAATGATGTGCCCCTGACAGCATGAAATCGATAAGAATTTAATGATTCCGATTCCATTATCGATATTGCTTATCGGTCCGATTCTCTTATCGATTCTCATTGGGTGAGGGAATAAAAAAAGTACAAACGGGTGTGTTTGCATTAACTGTCTTTTATATTGCTATTTCTGCACAGAAAATATAACATATACACTATGTACAAATAATAAGAACAGATGATGCTGGGCCCGTTTTTTTTTTTTTTTTTTGTAGGGGGGGGGCATACAGTGGAAGTGAAACTAAACACATTTTACTAATTCCTCTATTGCTGCATTTCCACTTCATGGAACTGGTTCAACTCTGCCCGTCTCCCATTGTTGTGCACCTCATTTCCTTTCCCCTACCTTCGGAAACTCATATTTGAGGGGGTACGACGTTTGTTGCCCGCACTGGAACCAGAACTGGGCCCGAACGAAGGCCTGGTGTTCACTCTGCCGCTAGATTCACAAGCACCACTAAGTAGCGTATCAAATGAATCCCATGCTGTGGACAAATGTTTGAGCAGATTGGAGGGATTCCACCTTTTTGAAGAAATGGAAGGTTTTCAAGTGTTACAAGTGGACCTGGTGTTGTCTTTTTAGCCCGTTTCTGCCTCGATGCCATGTTGGCTACGTTCTGACCAAAACAATGCAGCGTACGTGTGACGTCATCACGCATGCGCAATGGAGGCGGAATCAATAAGCAGAATCATTAAGCAGGCAGGTAAACGATTCCAAGGAAACGAGCTACTGGGATCCGGTTCTCAAAAAGAACCCATTCTCGATTCCCATCCCTACCCACGACCCCCCCACCTGTAAAATGAATCTGACGCCCCTGCCCTTGCATCTGAATCAACGCACTGTTGCCATTAGTGCTGGTGTGTCCCAGGTTGCCAGATGTTTCTCACCCAGGTCGTCTCATGCTCCAAATGTCAAGGGTCTGAAAAGACCTGCTCCCATATCCCAGAGCAGCTTTTCCAGCGTATTGTTTCCATGATGACAACCAGTAACACACGCAAAATACTCTTTTAAATAGGGCAGACTCCAAGACTTTGCACCTGTTGTAGTTTGCACAGGCAATCTGAGTAAATCACCCGTAAACCGCGATTCAACCCCAAACACAAAATTCTAGATTGCGAACACAAATTAGTACATGCAAATTGGGATCTTAGTAGATCCGGTCCAAAGGGAGGAACTGCAGTTTGACAGGTTTTTACTAAATAAGGCACTCAGAATGCACATCAATAAGAGATTTAGGCTGTTGAAGATGGACCTGTGGAGTTGAATTAATGAAGAATTCAGACCCAAGCAGAGCATTTACAGTTTATGGAGACCACAGGGAATGTCTTAAAATGCATAATTCCATTTAAAAAAGCAAAATACCACTCCTTTCATTTACATTTTCCATGCTGTGCCAACTACTTCTAAGAGTTCTACTTTCTTCTGCTTGAATATTGTGCAGCGTCACTGTTATTTCTTTTTAACTTCAGTAGTCCGGTCCCAGTCCAGTCACATCCCACTCATACAATGACATCAGGGAGCTGCAAAGAGTAATCACATCCTTCTGTGGTTGGTCTCTGAACTGCTCTACTGCAACTACTCAGATTATACACATTTCTAACTTTTGGAGTGCTTCTTTTCTTTTTTCTTTTTTAAAGTACTATAAAGTTGAAGATGTATATCTTCACTTTCCATGCACTCTGTGATGACCTCCCATTTCACTTGCTCAGAGGAAGAGTTATGCTGTATTTTGCAGACATCATTCGAATGCTGATTGGTATTCATGTCACAATGAAGGTGTGATCATTACCAGTGTTGTGCAAGTTACTTCCAAACAATAATACATTACAGATTGCTCATTACTGTTATTTAAAAGTAATTCCTTACCTTGCAATATTACTGTCTGAGAATTGTAATGTGTTCCATGACTCCTGGATTACTTCTGAGTTACATACAAACTCTCGTCATAAATGGCGCATGTGCAGAAGAACCCAGACCGCCCAGTACAAGAGATAGGAAAGCCTTGGGATACAGAAATGTGCGCCCAGAAGTACATGTGGACAGGTAGCTCAGTAAGTAACGCTACGGCCTACGATGTTCGAATCCCAGCAGGAATGCTTGCGTTTTTTTCAACATTTTACATGTTCAAACAGGGGGTGCAGCACTGAGGACGCCAGTAGATAAATCCACAATTGATAAAGAATTGTAACTAGTCATAGAAACATTAGCTTACCCTGTCATTGCTGATCACAGGGATCAGGCTAATGCTAACTAGCTTCTGTAAAGCAGGGTTGGGGTTAGTAATGAGCATACGTCCATGTGGACAATGGACTGTCCTCTGCTGCATGTTGGATTCCTTAAAGTTGTGTAAGACTTTCGTCACCAATTTTTCATCATATCTGTAAAACTCCGGTCATAGCCTAAGTGCCATAAATCCGTAAGTCTTTCTGTGATTACGCACCTCAATCTCTTCCTCATGGTGAATAATTTTGAAGTGTACTCCATCATAAACAACCCACTTCTTTACAAACAGAGCTGGCAGGTCACTCAGGCATTTTCGGAAATTTGTTGCGATGTGCATTGTGGGAAGTGGAGCTCCATGCAGCCGCAGTACCAAGAGGCAATGAAGCCATTTCCATGTTTGTTGCCACTGCAGCCATACTGTGGCTGCGTGGAGCTCCACTTCCCACAATGCATGTCGCAAAAAATTTCTGAAAATGCCTGAGTGACCTACCAACTCTGTTTGAAAACAAAGGGATATGTTTATTTGAAGTTGTTCACCGTGAGGGAAGAAATTCAGGTGTGTAATAACGCTAAGATTTTTGATACTTAGGCTATGACTCTGTTTTTACAGAGTTGATGAAAAATTGGTGACGAAAATTATACGCAGCTCTAAGGTCTCATCATCTTGCTGTTTTGTTTTTTTTTTTTTTTTCATTTGAGCAATTAAATTACAGGTGAAAAATGTGTTTTAACGCAACTGCTACTGAACATGTACCAAGTAAAAATATTACTGGAAACTGATTAGTAATGCCTCACACTACTACATTACAGCAAAAAGTAATCTGTTACTGTAATGCATTACTTTTGTAATGTGCTACTCCCAACACTGATCATTACATCATAAACATTACTGATGTTTGAGATGCTCAGCCTGATCATTGTTAATGACTTTGGAATCTGTTTGACCTTTCATGTACAGTCACCATTTACAGCAGGGGTGTCAAACTCATTTTCTTTCAGGGGCCACATTCAGCCCAATTTTATCTCCAGTGGGCCGGACCAGTAAAATAATAGCATAATAACATATAAATTATGACAATTCCAAATTTTTTTTAATGCAAAAAATAACATTAAATTATGAAAACATTTACATTTTACAAACTATCCAAACAAAAAAGATGTGAATAACGTGAAAAAACAGAAAATTCTGAAGCAGAATAAGAAAAATTTGATCAGTATTCTGCCTCAACTCATGATTTCTACATGTCCATTACAGATCAGATCTACCAAGACACAAAACAGGCAGAATATTGTTAAAATTGCACTTATTTTTCTTCAGACATTTCAGGTTGTTCATATTTGTTCAGGTTATTGACGTTTTATTATTAAAGGATATCAGAATTTGATGTTCTTTGCAGTAAATCAAAGAGAAAAAAATTGGTGTGGACATTATTTATAGGCACAATGTCATTACTTTTTTTTTACATTAAACCAAGAAGAAAATTTGGAGTCATTATTTCTTGGTTATTATGCTATTATTTTCAAGTTTGATGCCCTTGACTGTTCATATCTTCTGCACTTTGCAAAGCCATCCCGCAGGCCGGATTGGAACCTTTGGCGGGCTGGTTTTGGCCCCCGGGCCTTATGTTTGACACCTGTGATTTACAGACAATATACGATGGACAAGTTAATGGTTTTCATTACGATTAAGTTTTACCTCGTCATCTGTAAGCCTTGAAAATAAATAAATAAAGCAGATTTGACAGGAGTTGTGTAGTGTGTGAAATTCTCTCTCTTATCAACTCCATTTTTGGAAAAGTACCAAATTACTATGTACGGGTAAGATACAGGAAGAAAGGCGACTGATCTTCCTCCAACACTTTTACTAAGAAACACAAGTATACCAGTACTGTGAATGAAAGAAACCACAGCAACCTTTAAAGTAAAGCTTGTTATGGTAGTTTACATGTAGAGTTTCTGTTTATGGGTTGTTGTTTATGACGATAAAGATTTGACTGTCCAATCCTCTGTAGATAGATGGTAAAATAACATATAAGTGTATACATCTGAGCTCTGATGCTGTAAGCACTAAAAACAACATTCTCACTTTTAGAAACATTCCAACTCATCAGGATGCTATCCACAAAATCAAATCAAAGTACCTTCCATGAATACACATTTGAGAAGAAATTAAAAAGATGAATCACAGATAAGCAAATAGAGTAGATAAAAGCCAGTGTTTCATAAAAGTGGATATTAAAAAAAAGCTTTTATCTGGTTTTAAAGTTGGTCGGGGCAAGACCTTTGTCCTGTCCATGTCAGTCCTGTGGTTGTGCTTTGATAGTGTACAGCATGATAAATACTTCTCTTTATTTGCATTTAGCTGGTTTAGAGCCTTTTTTTTCCTCCATAAATGACTACATGTGTTCACTGTTCATCTTACTTTATCTGAGCAGCACTTAATATTTTTAGACTCCAAGCAGAAATACCACACAACGTCTAATATTTTTTTACCATGTTTTGCTAAAATGAATCAGAATCAGATCACTTTATTGTCACCAAAGATGCACCGCAGAATGAAATGACAATGCAGGGTCAACACTAAAAACACATATAATTAAAAACAAGATAAAATAAGTTCTAAAATACTGGGGAGGTAGTGTAGTGGATACATCAATACAATATAAAACGAGAGAATAAATAGATACTTATTGCACATCTAAGTAAAAAGTTATTGCACTATTATTCCAAATGTAATTGCACATCCCTCTTTACAGTCCTTTATTTAAAAGACAGGGAAAAAAAAAAATCTGATTTTATTTTTCATAAATATACATAAATCTCTATGTAATTATTTTCAGCTCTGACATATAGATGATCATGAAGAAGAGACCCAAAAGCTGAGACTGGAGGACCCATCATGTATATGTTTATGATGCTCTGACATAAAAACTAAGCTAAAAAAAAAATTTAAAAACCAACTATAAAACCTGCAGTTGGAGTTTGTACATGTAAACATCCCTAAAAATCTTCAATGATTTGCCTCGGTGCTTAATATTAACCCATAAAGACCCACTGCTACTTTTATGTCTGTTCCCAAATGAAATTTTCTCAATATTTAACCTTTCTTAAGTGATTTATCACCATTTATTTATAATGGTATCCTCTGTATTTTGTATTCTATCAGTGTAAATCAGGTATTTTCTTTTATTTAATTTACTGATGGTATAAATGTTCATTAAAACTAAGATTAAAACTGATGGTTTTTATATCAAAAACAGAGAAAACGATCATAAAATATATCATTAATCGAACATAAACCAAGTGTCTCCATCCACTGTCATTGATCCAACTCCATGGGTTTTACTGCTGAATCAATGTTGTAGAAGATGACGGTGTTTCCATGGTTACTACAGAGCCTCTGAACGTCCAAATGGGTCATATCTGATAACCATGAAAAGATGACGAACTGTATTTTACACCAATTATTTACATGTATTGATAGGATTAGTGGATCAACAGGTATTTGTTTAGACTATTTAGATCAGTGAATGCTTTTGGTCAGTGATGGATGTTCGGGTCTTTATGGATTAAATACTTTTTGAGTTGTCCTGGAACACAGCCAGTGATTGAGTGAATCACACAAAGTTGTCAAACATAGGTCTATACCTCTACTGTATCCTGTTGTTTCTCATTTTAAATTCTTTGGAATGTAATGAAATTCAATGCAGTAACTGAGGCCAACCTTATTGAAGCCAACTCTTTGCTCTGGTTCCAAAAGTGGTCACATTAGTCAGTTTAAATTGTGTTCATTCTATTAGTGTGTAGTAATAATAATAAAAAATACAGTTTTATGTGATTTGAAGCATTTATAATGTTAATTTTGCTTTGTGTCACCCCCACTTCCACCACTGTTAATACAGTGCAGGTAGTGTGGCCGAGGGGTCTGCATTCCAGGCTGGTTTTTAGGCCCGTAAATTACGACTTCAAACCACAACTCTCAACTTCGTAACGTTCCAGGCAAGTCACACCACACTGCCTGAGCTGAAGGAATTGTGGTTGCTTAATGTAAACAAACCAGCATCGGCGGACCGTACTTTATGCTCATTTACAATCATTTCTATCGCCAAAGGTGTTTGTTCTTTGCTTATTTGAGGGAAACAGAGGAGGAGAAAGTGCACATAAGGCAAGAGAAGCTGTTTCTACCTTTTATATTATTTGTATATTTGGATACGTATTTGGTATTAATTTATTCTTGCACTCAATGTTAGAACTTGAAGTACGAAGTCTGGACCCAAAAGCACGACCAGCAGACAAAAATACAATTAAGTGGTGTTTATTAAACACAGACAGGGTATACAGTTCACAAAAAGAGGGTTCGAGTGAGTCCTCGGTGTAATGTCTCCGTGGATTCGTCACTTCGTCCGAATCCAAGGGAGGAAACCCACGGCCCAGGTCGGGAGCATATGAGGGGAACCCGACTAGGAAAAAACAAAGGAGCGTCAGGGGACAGACCAGGTCATGCACGGGAAGTCTAGCAAACAGGCAACAGTACATAAGGGAAAAGGCTGAGGCACGTACCAAAAACCGGGCAGAAAAGGGTCGAACACGGGAGTGGCAGATCAGGCTGAAGTACAGGCAGGGGGGTCAGGCAAATCTCAGGAGTCGAAGAACAATCCAGGTCGGGAACAGAGGGGCAGGCAAACAAACAGGATCGGGAGAAACGCTGGTAGATAGACACACCACGAGGGAGGAATACGAACTGGCACAGGACAGGGGAAAACACAGGGCTTATATACACAGAAGGGAGGGAAGACAATGAGACACAGGTGGAACAAATTAGGGCGGGGACAGGTAATCAACACAGGTGACACAATCAGGGAAGGGAAGCAAAGACACCAGACATGACACAAGAGGAGGACATAACAAAATAAAACAGGAAATAACAGACAAGACAGACAAAACATGCAAGAGTCCGGGGACTGATATGACACTCAATGGACTGAAAACTAGCTAACACTAGAGTAGCTGCTGATTCTGCTGAACATTTGCAGATAAATAATATCAGAGCAGTACCTTGTTTTAATAAACAATCTGCATGAACATCACATCCATGGGGGCTATCATTGCTACGTGACATCAGAACTCAGAACTGGAAGTACATCGACTTAGTACGAGTTCACGTGTGGGAAGTCACAGGTTTGACTGCCATTCTAGTGCATTTTCACCTTTAGAAGGTTGGAAAAACACGAGTTACGGGGTGCCTGGAATGCAGCATTAGGCTCCAGTCTCTTCGGGGGTGTAGGTTCAAATCCCACTACTGCTAAACACTTAGTTTCCCTTACTTCCTCTTTCTCTTCCATTACCCCCAACCGGTCAAGGGAAATGACTGGGGGCTGCTTGGGTTGAAAGGAAGCTTTTCAATTACATTTTTTTCAATTTTGTAGAGCCCAATATCACAACAAGGTCACCTCACAGGGCTTTACAGAATTTGTTGAATATGAAAATCAACAACAGTCAAATAAACAGTTGATAACAGAAATAGATTAATGTCCCGGGCATCCCCCCCATCCTTAGACCCTCCCTCTCAGCAAAGAAAAACTCCAAAAATGCAGTAGGAAAAGAGAAAGCTCGGGGAGAACCACAGTGAAGGAGAGATCCACTCCTATGGACGGACAGGCTGTAGATGTAACCAGGACTGATGGACGTCCATTTGCAGATGTAGTTCCAGTCTGTAAAGATGTAGTACGGTGGGGGCACATGAGGGAGTCCATCTAGCCAGACAAGGATGAGGAGGTCCATCTATTATGTGTTTGATTCTGTCGGTGTCTGTGAATTGGTTTAAGAGTCGGCTTTAGACCAGCTCTAAATGTACAGTGTCATGTGATGTGACGCTATATAAATAAAATTTGATTGATTGATTGACTGATTGTGTAAGATGATTTTTTTCTGAGGTTCCATTGTATTTGAAATGAGGACATTTCATTTACAGAGAGGGAAGTACATAAGATTTAATTTTGATTTGTTAATTTTGTTTGTATTATTTAACTGGGTCGATATTATTTCTGTAATTGGGACCGTTGTAATGGACTGGCGGAAGGATACTGTGTTGAGAGAAGGTCATGTACAGAGAGAGAGTTTTTTGTTTGAAAGGGTTGGAAGTACGAATGTAAGGGGGGAGCTGTGGATGGATAATAAATATTCTTCCTGTGGAACTATTCCCTGTCTGCATATTGCTTCTTCACCCACGACCTCCATAACACTTATAACACCTAAATACGCAAATGCTAAGATTGTATGTTGCATCTGTGACCTGATATTTCTCCAGATCCATATTCATAGCAACTGGGAAAACTCCATCCATGTACTACAGTTTAAAGCCCCAGAAAAAAAAACACCTTGTGGATGTGATTGTTTTACAGAACTACTTTTTCTCAGGTCAAGACTGCATTTTCTTTCTTTTGTGCTTAAAATAGTAGTTGCTCTGGGGTGAGAACTTAACTGTGTTTACCAGGGCAACCCAGTTTTCTGTCTGTTCAATATTATTTTATGATTATTGTCATCACAGAAGGTGCAGTTACTATAAAAATTAAATGAGAGCAGACTGAAGCCACTTTTACACAGAGATCCCAGAAAAATGGTGAGATGGCGATTCTTTTTGCCACCATTGACTGATTTCCACAGCCAAGCCAAAGGAGTAACAGAAGTAAGACAGGTTGGACTTTTACACAGCGGACCTGTGCTACAGAATCAAAGGGGTGGTGACGGAGTGTATAGTGTGACGTATCACTTCAGCGTCAGAAATACCCCGAGCATAGCGGTGTTGCTAAACTCCCCAGAGTTGGCCCATCTTTCATGGATTTCATGGATAGAGTCCGCCACCTGAAGTGACAACAGCTAGCGGATCTCGGCGTCTTCCCAGTTCGATATTTTTCTGGTCGCATTTATATGTTTGTTTACTGTACACGGCCCGCGCTCATTTTTCAATCACCCCGGGCGACACCGGTGGTGCAGTCCAAAGTACACAGCGTAACCAAATGTCTGTGTGCGACTGGTTCCACTGTCCGTGAGTGGATATCTTTGTGAGAACTGAATCTTCTTGGCAGTTGGTTCTTCTGTCATTGAGTGGATCTTTGTGTGACAACTCAATCTTCTTGGCGAATGGTTCCTCTGTGAGTGACCCTCTGTGTGAGAACTGAATCTTTTGGCAAGTGGATGTCTTTGTGAGAACTAAATCCTTTGGTAAGAAGATCCTCTGTCATTGAGTGGATCTTTGTGTGAGAACTGAATCTTTTGTCGAGTGGTTCCTCTGTCCGTGAGTGACTCTCTGTGCGAGAACTGAATCTTTTGGCAAGTGGTTCCTCTGTCTGTGAATGCATTTGGGATTACAGATCTGAGTATAGATTCACCTAACTTTGACATCTTTCTGGTCACATTGATATGGTTGTTTACTGTACATGGCCCATGTTCATTTTTAAATCCCCCCAGTGTAGGGGTTGCACACGCAATACGTCATCAAAACGACACCAGTGGTGTAGTCCAGAGTATACGGCATATACCTACTTATTTTTCCACCAGCAGTGGGTACACCTACTTCTAAACCCCCCAGATGCACACCATTCAGTAGTATCTGACCCAAATTGCTCATTTTTCCCCCGAGGATGGTGAAGCCATGACCCGCCCTACGGTGCTTCTAATTGGCTAGTACTCGCTGTCTTCACTGATTTGATTGGTTAACTTTAGGCATGAGGACTGATGAGCCAATCAGAGGAAGAGTAGGGCAGGTCATGCAGAGGAAAATATTGCTAGCTAGTGCCAGCCACCTCTGGAACCTGACTGGACACATCCTCAGGTGCCAGTTCCACCCCAGTTGATTGACAGGTCACTGCACGTCTCAGTGAAAGGTGTGTGATTATTGGAAATGCAAATGAGAAAGGCAGAATAAACATCTTTCAAGTGAGTGGTACGTATTGAGAGAACCTACTTTCATGGAATACATAATTCTGAGTTAAGTTTTAAAGTGGTTTCAGAATGAGTCACTGTTTTAAACTACTGGTCATATGACTGCACATTTAGAGAAGAGATTTTGTCACCAATAGTTCAACTATGTGAGTAGGCTAACATTAATAAAGGCTAACGCTATCCTATGTTTGCCTCATGTTGAATACATTTACATTCATGCAGCTGCTTGTGTGACCAGTAATACCTACTAATTGCTCCGGATCAAGTCATGATAATTGTATAATAGTGAGCAAATACTTCTGATGGATTTTTGGGTAAACTAAATACAGTAGTCTGACATGTCACTGTTTCTATAAGAGGGTGTTTTTCTGGATTACTTTAAAAAAAAAAAACTAGAAGCACTCGGAGAACGCAGACCTCTGCCAAGGCCAATCAGTGCCCCCCCCATCACCACCACCAAAATTTAATCATTTGTTCCTTGTGCCAGTATCAACATTTCCTGAAATTTTCATCCAAATCCGTCCATAACTTTTTGAGTTATCTTGTACATAGACAGACAGACAAACAAACTAGAAGCACTCAGAGAGCGCAAAAACATAACCTCCTTGGCGGAGGTAAATTTGAGACCATACCCACTTCTCAACTGAACGACACCTTGGTTGTGGAACAAGAGGTGTTCCTTTTATACAGCGTTCCGGAATCATGATCCCACCTTTATCACGGCTGTTTCTACCTCCAGAGGCGTTACAGAGCCACGACAGAGGTTGGTGTCACAATGGGGGGAAAAGAAAGGACTCAAACGCACAGTACTGAAGGGAAAAAAATATCAAGTTTATTTTACAAAAAAAAACAGACAACGAAAAACCTAACACAAAAACTAAAGCAGAAACAGAGTCCAAAAAAAACATACAAAACCTGGGGGCAGAGTCCGTGGATGAATTTGGATAAATGTCCGGGTTATGGAGAGGATAAGGAGAAATGGACCAGCGCTGCATGGCTGCAAACCAAAGCCTTAAATAGGCTGAAGGTAATTGGCTGCAGCCACGCAGCGCCAGCAGGTGAATCTGATGATAATGATGATAATGAAAAGGAGGAGCTGAGGGTAACACAGGCACAGGTCCATGACCAAAAGGGAGGAGCAAAGACATTACACAGACGTTACACAGACGTCATTCCGGAATTTAGGTGAAATATTCCCGTAACAGAAGCCCTGTGTGAAAGGGGCTAGAGTTTCTAAATGAAGGCTCTGATCGGAATCATGTTGCTGTTACCTGACTCTCTTAGTGTGATCTGGATTTTAACTCTAGACAGGTTTTTTTTTTTTTTTTTTTTTTAACTAACAGAGCCCACAGGCAAATTTAATATTTAATTTCTATTTATTTAATTTTTTTGCAAAATGAGCTGAGACATAGCGCCAGGTGTCTGTGTTTCAGAATTAGGGAAAATCACTCAGGCTCACTAAGATGTTTACCTGCAAAGATGCTGTCATGGAAAACACCTCTCTCTGGAGATATACTGTACAAAGCGACTGAATCTTATTAAAGACAAAAAAAAAAAAAAAAAGTCTGCATTTTCACTCTCCATTGATGATATTGACAAGCCATCTGTACGGCAAACACCCATCACCGTCAAGCACGAAGTCTGTGGGGAGTGGACTGCTCATTTACTGACTGGATTGTCATTCAGAACATCGGCAAAGCACGATCAATTGTCCATATCATTTAATTTATAAGTGAGTCTGCTAATCAGGCAGCATTTTCAACAGAGACATAACAGTGTTTGATGCTTTCTTACAACCAAACATTTATTCGTAGTTGAAGATCAAATTAGTAATCCTCCCAACAACAACAACAACAAAAAATCTCAAATCTTTAAATAGCTCAGCCTCACACTCTACACGGAATTAATAAAACTGAATAAATTATGACAGTTCACACAGCACATCTCTGCTTTACCACATAAATGTCACTTTTTTTTCTAAATCTTGCATTTTGCGTTAGTTTACTGCTCAGGTTCTGTAGCTACAAGTATCAAGGTCAGTTTCAAATTATAACTTATATAAAACAAGAAAAACATCCCAGGCAGTGTTGCAGAATGTGTGATTTGCTAAGCGGAATACATATAACCTCATTTATATTCTGCATAACCCTTGTCATTGGTAAACACAATGGCTTTTGCTACATCTGTTGCCATCCAGTTTATCAGTACATGATACGGTCACTGCTGGATCAGATTCTCGGTGCATTGTGATTAAATTTGTAGGAATGAAGGAACGCTTGAATGACCAAATCCATTTAGAGTGTCTGAAGAGGAAAACGTTTAACCTATTAAACATTTAAATCAGGTGGGTTTTTCTGCAGCAGTGGATAACATGAGACTTAACAAATGTTTTACCACGCCTCTGGATGTAACTTTGTATGCTTGTCTTTTCAACTCTCAAACACGCCATCTAATTAAAATGAATGAAGTCTGTCACAGCCGTGGTGTGGCGCAGGAGAAACTCTGCATATCAATGGACTTCAGTGGTCGCATACGCAGAGGAGTTTATTTCAACAGTAATGTGTGGTTTCCATTTATCTGCTTATTCATCATTATTTAATATCCATCCATCATCCGTCTGTCCGTCTGTCTGTCCGTCCATTCATCTGTCAGTCTGTCCCTCCATCCATCCATCCATCCATCCATTTGTCCACCCATACATCCATCTATCCGTCTGTCCATCCATCCATCCATTTGTCTATCTGTCCATTTATCTATCCATCCATCCGTTTGTCCACCTGTACATCCATCCATCCATCCATCCATCCATTTGTCCATCCATCTATCCATCCATCCATCCATCCGTTTGTCCACCTGTACATCCATCCATTTGTCTGTCTATCCATCCATCCATCCATCCATCCATTTATCCATTCATTCGTCCATCCATCCATCCATCCATCCATCTGTTTGTCCACCTGTACATCCATCTGTTTGTCTATCTGTCCATCCATCCGTCCATTCATCCGTTTGTCCACTTGTACATCCATCCATTTGTCTATCTGTCCATCCATCCGTCCATCCATCCGTCTGTCTGTCCGTCCATCCATCTGTCCACCTGTATGTCCATCCATCCATCCATCCATCCATCCATCCATCCATCCATTTGTCTCTGTCCATCCATTCATCCGTTTGTCCACTTGTACATCCATCCATTTGTCTTTCTGTCCATCCATCCGTCCATCCATCCATTTGTCCACCTGTATGTCCATCCATCCATCCATCCATCTCTCTTTTTATACACCATTCCTTTAACTATCGTTGTGAGTCTTAAATCATCTTTCACCACACTCAGATCTACTATTCCAGAACCACTGCCCTGAAAACATCTGTAGATACACTACATTTTTCAGGAGGTCAGTTGAGAGCCCAGAGGATATTTTCATTTCATTTCTAAATCTGCCATATTTGATGGGTGTCCCTGACCTAAGTTTTCAACACAGTCACGTCAGATTTGGTATTCATATTCATTGTTCAGTCTTTTTTTGTCCTATAAGAGCTGTTCACATTCAGTCTGATAATAGAACTGACAATGCCGGCATTGAAATCACATCCACTCCACCAGAAGTAACTTCAAAACAATTGATGATAGACACAGGAATCTAATTCCTAGGAGTATTTAAGGTCAAACTATTGATTTATCCCTGTGTCTTTGAGTGTATTCACAACAAAGAGGAATCACTCAGCAGGGTGGATATGATGGAACAGAGCGAGGATCTGCAATGTGAATACTACTTACAACAATAACAAGTTTTCTGACAAAATCAATTGCATCTGAATTTTGAAAGCAATAAAAAAATGGCCTGACAACAGTGGTTCCCAACCTTTTTTGGCAAGTAACCCCATTTTAACATCACAAATTTCTGGTGACCCCAGATATTCAAAACAGAGACATTTTGTTTTGCTAAAAATTAATTTGTTTTTGATCAGGTAATAGTTTGCTGTACTATGTTGCAATTAAATGTTAATTTTAGATCAGGGGTGTCAAACATGCGGCCCAGGGGCCAAAACCGGCCCGCCAAAGGGTCCAGTCTGGCCTGCGGGATGAATTAGTGAAATGCAAAAATTACACTGAAGATATTAACAATCAAGGACGTTAAAATAATTTTAGGTCAGTTCCATGTAAAGTGGGTCGGACTAGTAAAATACGATCACAATAAACTATAAATAATGAAAACTACAATTTTTTTCTCTTTGTTTTAGTGTAAAAGAAAAGTAAAATTACACAAAAATGTTGACATTTACAGACCAGCCTTTTACAAAAAATGTGAAAAACCTGAACAAATATGAACAACCTGAAATGTCTTAAGAGAATTAAGAGTAACTGTACCAATATTCTGTCTGTTATCAAATGTTTTGTGCATTTGTAGATCCACTGTGATCTGTAAGTTGTAATGAACATGTGAAAATGAGAAGCTGAGGCCAAATAATGGCATAAATTGTTAAAATTGCACTTAAAAAAAAAAAAAAAAAAATCATTTTGGTTATGGTTGTTCATGTTTTTCCACATGTTTTTAAGGATACTTTGTAGGTATAACAATTTTGATAGTATACAGTAATTTTACTTTTTTCACTCTAAAACATCGAAATTACACATACAAATTTTGGAAATGATATTATTTATGTATTATTGTGTTATTATTTTAATCATCTGGCCCACTTCAGGTTATATATGGCTGTATGTGGCCCCTGAACTAACATGAGTTTGACACCCCTGTTTTAGATGATATTTAGTCTATATAATGCATATTATTATGGACAGAGGCAGAAAAGCCAGGTGTAGATTACTGCACAAAGTGAGAATTTTATTTTCCTTGGTCAGGATATGTACAGTCAGTCCAGCTTGGATTTACAAGGCTGGACATTAATAATGAAAAAACAATAAAACTATGAATTATGAAAGAGCTGCAGCATCTGAAACCGGCCACAATGAACATTTGAAAGATAAACAGAACCACAGTGCTTCAGCTTCAGAGTTTGTCATGTCTTTTATGTGTTGTGATTGTCTCTCTCAACTCACCATATATTTTTTTTTATTAGTACGTTTTTTTTGTTTTTTTTTCATCAATTACGATAAATTTCAGGCAACCCCAGTTGAATTCCAGGCAACCCCACATGGTTGAAAAACACTGCCCTACAAGCAAAAATAATGCTCATGATGATGGATTAACTCACACAAGTCTTGGGAAATCTAATACTGGACAAGAATAAATGGAAAAGTGACTTAGGCAGAACACCTGTGTACTTTCTTTTACAGGAGGTTCACAGTGCCACATCATTTACCAGCATTACCAAGCTGTGCTTCAGGCTCCAGTCTCTGAAACAGTTTATTATTTTCACAGGACAAAACCCTTTAACTCAGTGTGAATGTGTTGATTAGCTCTGGATGTTTTTTTTTTTCCTCCTAAATATGCTTTACTTCAGGTACTGTAGTTACTGACGAAATGACGGTGAGCCCACATGCCTACGCTCTGTAGATTGGTTCTTTTTGTTTGTTAAATGTGTGTGTTTTAATGACTGCAGGCTATGTGGCAAATAGTCCGACAGCAACAGAAAATGCCCACTCTCTGTTTCTGTCTTTTCAACATATCAGCTCTGTCTTTGCAATTAGAGTAGCTTCAGTAACTGCATGCACACACTGTGACTCGAGGTAAAAGGGACTGATAATTGGAGAGATAAGGTGCCTGACAACATTAAAATTAATACTAGCAGAATCTTGCCTCGAGTTTTTTCTTCTTTATATGGAAGTACGTAGCAATTGCTTTCGAAGTGAATCTATGGAATGTCATATGACTCAACAGTCAAGCTTTTACAGTTAGAAAAGTCCACCAAAAAAAAAAAAAAAAAAGACAAATCTTTTCGAAGGATTAACTGAACTGAATCACTTCCGGAAAACATCTGCTAATTTCTCAGTTCGGTTGAGGTCTGCATCCCTTTCCAGTGAATTTAAATCAAGTCAGTCACTCGCAGAGAATGGTCTACGCTGTCATGGAGACCATTCTCTTCTCCTTGCCGATGGCTAATACAGCTGTGAGTTAGCACCAGATTATTAATGGCCTCGTTCCTCATGTAGTTACACTTACAGAGCTGCATAAACAAAAAGTGACGTGGAAACGGAGTGTTATTTGTTTTTAGATTTTCTGACCAGTCCTGTCCAAATCATCAATAAGGGGATGTGAGACACTAAAAGAGTGGCAGAGGAAATTAAAAAAATAGGTAAAACTAGAAAAGCACACAGAGAGCACAGGCCTCCGCCAAGGCAGATCAGTGCCCCCCTCCCCCCCAATCACCACCAAAATTTAATCATTTGCTCCTTGTGCCAGTATCAACATTTCCTGAAATTTTCATCCAAATCCGTCCATAACTTTTTGAGTTATCTTACACACGGACAGACAGACAGACAAACAAACTAGAAGCACTCAGAGAGCACATACCTCCGCCAAGGCAGATCAGCGCCCCCCCCCCATGTTTGTCTGTTTGTCTGAATGAACACAAATCACATAAAATATAATCTTCAATGTTTTTTTTAAGCCATAAAGACCCAAACAGCCACCGTCGTCATCTACTGATCTAAACTGTTTAATACCTGTTGATCCACTAATCCTATCAATACATGTAAATAATTGGTTTAAAATACAGTTTGTCATCTTTTCATGGTCGTCAGATATGACCCATTTGGACGTTCAGAGGCTCCGTAGTTACTGTGGAAACACTTTCATCTTCTAAAACATTGATTCACCAGTAAAACCCATAGAGTTGGATCAATGACAGTGGATGGAGACACTTGGTTTATGTTCAGTTAATGATGTATTTTGCTGAAATAGTCACTTTTTCTTCACTTTTCTCTGTTTTTGATATAATTACCCTCAAGGGGTATAAAGGAGTCATATTTTGCTAAACCCATTTTAATTAGTCTTTGGTTAATTTATTTATGTATTCGGACCCTAATAGTTCGTAAAGTTTGAATTTGAACCCTCCAGGTAATGCAATGCTATCCTTATATTAATTTTGGCAAAAATCGAGTAGATTTCTACAACCTCTTTTAATTTCTTCTTAGTTTGTTGCGTCTATAACTAGTTACTTCATGGCATTTGCACATATAAGGTCACCGTCATCTTCTACAACATGGATTCACCAGTGAAATCTATGGAGGTGGATCAATGACAGTGGGTGGAAACACTTGGTTTATGTTCAGTTAATGAGAGATTTGACTGAAAAAGTCACTATTTCTTTTTTTTTTCTGTTTTGATGTAATAACCTTCGACTTTACTCTGAGCTTTTATGAACATCTAAATGATCAGTCACGTAAACATAGGAAAATACACAATTTCCACTGGGGAAAAAAATGCAAAATTCAGAGAATAATATCATAATAAATGGTGATAAATCACTTAGGAAAAGGTTAATAATAGATTTTGCTGAAATAGTCACTTTTTCTTCACTTTTCTCGGTTTTTGTCATAACTACCCTCAACTTTAAAGGAGTCATATTTTGCTAAACCCACTTTTATTAGTCTTTGGTTCATTTATTTGTGTATTTGGACCTTAATCGTTCGTGAAGATTGAATTTGAACCCTCCAGATGCTGCAAAACTATCTTTCTATTCATTTTGGCAAAAAATTGAGTAGATTTCTACGTGTTTAAATTTCTTCTTAATTTGTTGCGTCTATAACTAGTTACGTCACAACATTTGCACATATAAGGTCACTGACATCTTCTACAACATTGACTCACCAGTAAAACCCATGGAGCTGGATCAGTGACAGTGGATGGAGACACTTGTTTATGTTCAGTTAATGAGAGATTTGACTGAAAAAGTCACTATTTCTTCAGTTTTTCTCCGTTTAGATGTCATAACCTTCGACTTTACTTTGAGCTTTTATGAACATCTAAATGATCAGTCATGTAAACATAGGAAAATACACAATTTCCACTGGAAAAAAAATGCAAAATTCAGAGGATAATATAATAAATGGTGATAAATCACTTGGGAAAAGGTTGATGGTAGATTTTGCTGAAACAGTCACTTTTTCTTCACTTTTCTCTGTTTTTGATATAATTACCCTCAACTTTAAAGAGTCATATT
Organism: Sphaeramia orbicularis; assembly: GCF_902148855.1. Classification (NCBI taxonomy): domain Eukaryota; kingdom Metazoa; phylum Chordata; class Actinopteri; order Kurtiformes; family Apogonidae; genus Sphaeramia; species Sphaeramia orbicularis. The sequence continues at coordinate 13,437,252 of NC_043962.1, read as the reverse complement.
TTGCTAGACCCATTTTAATTAGTCTTTGGTTCATTTATTTGTGTATTTGGACCCTAATAGTTCACAAAGTTTGAATTTGAACCCTCCAGGTGCTGCAAAGCTATCTTTCTATTCATTTTGGCAAAAATCGAGTAGATTTCTACAACCCGTTTTAATTTCTTCTTAATTTGTTGCATCTATTACGTCACGACATTTGAACATATAAGGTCACCATCATCTTCTACAACATTGACTCACCAGTAAAACCCATGGAGTTGGATCAATGACAATGGATGGAGACACTTGTTTATGTTCAGTTAATGAGAGATTTGACAGAAAACGTCTCTGTTTCTTCAGTTTTTTTCTGTTTTGATAAAATAACCTTCGACTTTTCATGTAAACATAGGAAAATACATGATTTCCACTGGGGAAAAAAAAGCAAAATTCAGAGGATATTATTATAATAAATGGTGATAAATTACTTAGAAAAGGTTCCATATATATTGAGAGAAAAATTAATTTGGTAACTGCCACAAAAGTCACACTGGGTCATTAGGGGATAAGTATTTGGAGTGAACTTTAAAACCATACTCCGCATTCACACACACACACACATACCGCCATAAAGTAGTAGTCATCACTCCACAAAAAGCCATAATTAAAAATTTGGCTCTCTTTCTCCTCATCTTTGTCCTCATTATCATCTGCGACTTATTAATGAAACCATAAAAATGCTTACTACAATTGTCTCCTTGTTTACTTCAGTTCAGTAGAGTGTCGCACAACATATTCGTTAGTGCATTTTTTTTTTTGTTTTGTTTTTGTTTTTCGGTCAGTTCAGGACCACGACAATGTGCTTATTTTTAACAAACGGGAAATGATCTAAGCAATAACAAAGTGCGAATGTAGAGTGTATGAACAGAGTGTACCATGATCACAAAAGCCTATTCACTTGATTCCTGCTCTTTGTCTCCCGGTAACGTACCCACTCCAGTGTTTTTGCCTGTGAATACTTTTATTTTTGTCTTTTAATTCTATCAAACAAAGGCACACAGAGGCCAGTGTTTGTTAGTGACCAAAGAGGAAACAGAGCAGAATATAGGCGCTGTAAGGGAACTCAATCCCTGTTGCACCAGCTTTAAAAATGGCTTCAAACGCCAACACTTCTGTCTTTTTCATTTCATCTCTGCTTCTTTCTCTCCTGTGTATAGGGACTTAGACTTGCAGTGGGTGCCAGCATCTCCTCCACAATCTTGTCTCACCAGGGTAGAAAGAGAGTGACGGAAAAAACCAACAATAAAAAAAAAAAAAAAAAAGTGTAACATAATGGCCCATTAAAGTCTCCCTGTGCTTTCAGTCTACTGGTGCTATTGTCTGTGAGGCCACATTGCAAAGTCAATTTGTTTGGCTCTGAAATGGTATTGCTCGCCATACACAACTATATAATGACAGAATTAACCCTTAAAAACCCAGTGTTATGTTTTTCTTTCTATTCAACCTTTCTCAAGTGATTTATCACCATTTATTATAATATTATCCTTTGTATTTTGCATTTTTTCAGTGAAAAATCAGGTATTTCCCTATATTTAATTATGGATTATGTATTTAAGTCATCATGCTAAGATTACATGTGAGGGTTATTATTAGGGCAGGAAAAAAAATCATATCGTGATAATTTTTTTCATATCAGACGATATCGATATGTATCATGATATAAATCAAATCACTATTTTTGTAAATCTTAAATTTCCCGTTACTCATACATTAGTTGCGAAGACATCAGAAGGTTATTTTTGATTTAAATCTGATTTATTTTCTGTCAGAGGTTGAACATGACAGATGTGCTGAAGTACATTATACAACTGTTTCAGATCAATAAAACAGGTACAAATATTTAAAACTAAATTAAAAGTCTGACCAGCAGGCAAAAGCTTTCAAGTTTTAAAAGAGAACACAAACAAAACAGACTATATTCACAAAACAATATATGTGTACGGTATATACATGGGGGTGTGTTTTTGAACTGCCATAACTGAGTAAACCAAAAATGAAACTTAACCCTATAATGCCAAATGTATCATATTTGATACATGAGTTTTGAAGCCCTCTGCATGATCAGTGTGATTTTTTTTTTTTTTTTTTTTTTCCGCTCACCAGAGGCCTTTCCAGTGACACTACAAGACTGTCATTAATGAGGAAGGAGGCAGAACTTTGGCAACTTTGAAAAGGAATTACCAATTTGTTAGACATGTTTGTGTTATATTATGTTTTTGTTTGTTCAGAATTGTGACGATAGATAGATAGATAGATAGATAGATAGATAGATAGATAGATAGATAGATAGATAGATAGATAGATAGATAGATAGATAGATAGATAGATAGATAGATAGATAGATAGATAGCATGAGTGAACAAAAAAGAATAAAAGAATAAAAAACAGAACACAACAATAAATGCACCATACATAATAAATTAGAAGTAAAAAAAACCAGAACTGGTTAAAAAAACTTGGATAATTAAACAGCGAGATGCAACAAGTGCAACATGTACTTTATTCATCCCAAACTGCAAAATTACCGTTTGTCGCATTTCAGTGACATAAAGGTCGGATAAATGCGACCTGGCCATTGTGACTGAAGTCGCATTGCGAAATGTCAGATACGTATCAGATATAGGACCACAAATGAAAGTGGCCTGGGTCAGATTTGAGAAAAATCGGATTTGTGCTGTTCAAACTATCTTTAACAGATCGGATACAGGTCACATATGGGCAAAAAAAAAATCGGATTTGGGCCACATTCGCCTGCAGTTTGAAACCTAGCCTTAGTCACCATGGCAGTATATAATGCCTATGATTATTGCTTTTTCAGAATATTATCCAGTAACATGTGATGACTTTACCCCAAGCATATTCCCATTTTTTTTATAGAGCTTTTCAAACTGTGCTGGTATGTGCAGAACAGTAGCTGGTTAACCAGGCAAGCCTTGGAGTGGATTAGAGGCAGGTCCTGTGTTCTTGTCCACAACCCTGAAAACTGTGTAGTGCTACTTTCCAAGTCCTTGAGATAATTGTGATACAATGAAGTTATACATAAGATGACAGAAATTATGATGAATGGGTGGCTGCGCTAATAGAAATGACTTCTCCGACAGCTACAGGAATGATTGACAGTGAGAAATAATAGCTGGGACAATCAATGGCTATTGATTGATTTCACAATGGCAGAGTTCAGGGAGAGGGAGGCAGTCAGAGGGAGAAAAAACAGAAAGGGAGATTATCAAAAATGTGTGGTTATGGCATCTTGAGAAGTTATATGAGGGGTTATGGGATCATACACAATGATTCATTAGTATTCTAGCACATAATAGTGGCTGGGAGAGGAAATTTGAAACAAAAAGTGGTACTTTCAGAAGGAAATGTGATCAGGTCTCTGCTGTGAGGACTGGCACAGACTGTATTAAACCACTGTGCCATATATGCACCGAGGGATAGATAGATGAAGGATAGTAATCTGCAGTATAAGCAAAGTTATTAGAGAATTTACACAGATGCTGTTAGAATGAGTTTTAGCCAGATTTTTTTTTTTTTTTTTCCTTCTGTTGAAATTAGTTTCGGTTTGTTTTCTGTCTTTGTTCCATATTCAAGATATGAGTCATATCGCGAGTACATTGCCTGCTGAGTTTGTGTTCCTCAATAGTCGCTTTTCCCCAGTGAGACTCAAATTACACAAATATAACTTGCGAATAAAAATGTAGCTAATTGGAAAAATTCTCTGTTTTTGATATAATTACCCTCAACTTTAAAGGAGTCATATTTTGCTAAACCCATTTTTATTAGTCTTTGGTTCATTTATTTGTGTATTTGGACCCTAATAGTTCATAAAATTTGAATTTGAACCTTCCAGGTGCTGCAAAGCTATCTTTATATTCATTTTGGCAAAAATCAAGGAGATTACTATAACCCATTTTAATTTCTTCTTAATTTGTTGCGTCTAGAACTAGTTACGTCACGACATTTGCACATATAAGGTCACCGTTATCTTCTACAACATTGATTCACCAGTAAAACCTGTGGAGTTGGATCAATGACAGTGGGTGGAAACACTTGGTTTATTTTAAGTTAATGGGAGATTTGACCGAAAAAGTCACTATTTCTTCAGTTTTTTTCCATTTTGATAAAATAACCTTCGACTTTAGTCTAAGCTTTTATGAACGTCTAAATGATCAGTCATGTAAACATAGGAAAATACATGATTTCCACTGGGAAAAAAATGCAAAATTCAGAGGATATTATTATAATAAACGGTGATAAATCACTTAGGAAAAGGTTAATGATAGATTTTGCTGAAATAGTCACTTTTTCTTCACTTTTCTCAGTTTTTGATATAATTACCCTCAACTTTAAAGGAGTCATACTTTGCTAAACCCATTTTAATTAGTCTTTGGTTCATTTATTTGTGTATTTGGACCCTAATAGTTCATAAAATTTGAATTTGAACCTTCCAGGTGCTGCAAAGCTATCTTTATATTCATTTTGGCAAAAATCAAGGAGATTACTATAACCCATTTTAATTTCTTCTTAATTTGTTGCGTCTAGAACTAGTTACGTCACGACATTTGCACATATCAGGTCACCGTTATCTTCTACAACATTGATTCACCAGTAAAACCTGTGGAGTTGGATCAATGACAGTGGGTGGAAACACTTGGTTTATGTTCAGTTAATGAAAGATTTGACTGAAAAAGTCACTATTTCTTCAGTTTTTGTCCATTTTGATAAAATAACCTTCGACTTTAGTCTAAGCTTTTATGAACGTCTAAATGATCAGTCATGTAAACATAGGAAAATACATGATTTACACTGGGAAAAAAATGCAAAATTCAGAGGATAATATTATAATAAATGGTGATAAATCACTTAGGAAAAGGTTAATGATAGATTTTGCTGAAATAGTCACTTTTTCTTCACTTTTCTCTGTTTTTGATATAATTACCCTCAACTTTAAAGGAGTCATATTTTGCTAAACCCACTTTAAGTAGTCTTTGGTTCATTTATTTGTGTATTTGGACCCTAATAGTTCATGAAATTTGAATTTGAACCCTCCAGGTGCTGCAAAGCTATCTTTATATTCATTTTGGCAAAAATCAAGTAGATTTCTACAACCTGTTTTAATTTCTTATTAATTTGTTGCGTCTATAACTAGTTATATCACAACATTTGCACATGTAAGGTCACTGTCATCTTCTCCAACATTGATTCACCAGTAAATTCTATGCAGTGGGATCAGTGACAGTCGATGGACAATGGGTTAATGGAAAAATTTCACCAGAAGTCTCATTTTTCTATTAAATTTTTTTGTGCTGGCAAGAGATGGTTTTTCAGGCATAGCGCAAATGGTATATCACCCAAAACTGCAATGGAAAGACCTTTTTCGCAACTAAAGTCGGGTGAATTAAAAAAACAGATGCTGACGTACGTTACAACAAGCAAAGAAGAAGGAGAAACATGTCGCGGTATGTGTGGACACACTAGGAAACCCGATCATTTTTTAATTTAGTATGAGATAGAGGGGTAATATATCCTACTATAGTGGACGTTCTGTGTCAGACGCATGTCCCGATGTTACACCACGGGAGGGCGCTATCGTACAATGGCACCATGGGTACAATGCCGCTGGTAATAATAATGAATATATCTGTAAATCAACACCATATTTACATTTGTTGCCATGTTTATGGAATGACTTCTCATGTCATCTCGCGATAATGAATAAACAAATCATCGCTTTTGTGATTTGATGGAAAAACCGACATTACGCACTTCTGTTTTTTCAACATTTAGTAAATATCGGTAAAGTTTTGCACAGATGTCCAACGGAACAGCGACTATTGTGTTCATCAGATCTTGTCCTGGTATGGTCTGAATGAAAACACCAAAGGCGATTATGGCCACATTCACTAGTCAGTTCTCTTTCTGTCGTATTTGTTCGGCAGATTCCACTTGCCAATGGGACCCACCAGTTGGAATACTTCTGTAACACCATGGATTGTTTGTTGTTTAGTCAGATTTTTCCAGTTGAGGCAGCCGGCCAAATTAAACCAATTCTTTCTAGGCAGCACTTTGAAATACTCATTCATGCCTTTGTAATCACCAGGCTCGATTATTGCAATGGACTTTATGTGGGGGTTAGTGGCTCCTCCGTCGCCTGTCTTCAGATGGTGCAACATGCTGCTTTTAATGCGCGTCTGTTAACCGGCACATGTAAACACAAGCACATTTCCCTTATTTTAGCCTCACTCTACTGGCTGACCATATATATTTAGGATTAGTTTTAAAATTCTTTATTTACTTTTAAATCCCTCAATGGCCTTGCCGCTCCCTACCTCTCCGAGCTGCTGCAGCCTTATACACCACCCCACTCTGTCAGGTCAGCTAACCAACTGCTCCTGAGTGTTCCAAAAACTAAGCACAAGTTCAGGGGTGATGGTGCCTTTGCTGCAGCAGCTCCGAAACTTTGGAACTAGGGATGCAAATTATCGATTAATCCATTAATCATTAGTTGGTTGACCTTATCAATCGATTAATGATTAATTGATAAGCGGGAATTTTCCTGAGACCCTGAATTTCTCTTTTGATAGGTTCTATAAGAATAAAAGCTAAATATTGTTTATATACTATATGAAAAAAGCATGTCATATTCCTTAATGTTTGATTTGTTGTACCATTGGATACAGTACAGGCAATGGCAATTATGGAGTAGAACTAAATAAAACGTGAAAAAAATAAAGGAAGGTCCGCACAACCAGTGAGCTCCCAAACCATTTAATTGTGACGTTTCGGGCCGAGGCCCTTCATCAGTCTGATGAAGGGCGGAGCTCACTGGTTGTGCGGACCTTCCTTTATTTTTTTCACGTTCTACTTTTTTGGGATCCTGCACACCTCTAATTTTGGATGTGCGTGTCGTTCACCTTTTTTCATGTAGAACTAAATAAATTCTGCAGAGAAATAAAATAAAATAAATGGATATGAAGAGGGGCAGTTCAGAAGAAATGGGCATTTCTGACTTTGCAACACTGACATGATACAGGGTGGGGAAGCAAAATTTACAATGAACATTTAGTTGTTTTTTCTCAGCAGGCACTACGTCAATTGTTTTGAAACCAAACATATATTGATGTCATAATCATACCTAACACTATTATCCATACCTTTTCAGAAACTTTTGCCCATATGAGTAATCAGGAAAGCAAACGTCAAAGAGTGTGTGATTTGCTGAATGCACTCGTCACACCAAAGGAGATTTCAAAAATAGTTGGAGTGTCCATAAAGACTGTTTATAATGGAAAGAAGAGAATGACTATGAGCAAAACTATTACCAGAAAGTCTGGAAGATACTATTAAAGAAGAATGGGAGAAGTTGTCACCCAAATATTTGAGGAACACTTGCGCAAGTTTCAGGGAGCGTGTGAAGGCAGTTATTGAGAAAGAAGGAGGACACATAGAATAAAAACATTTTCTATTATGTACATTTTCTTGTGGCAAATAAATTCTCATGACTTTCAATAAACTAATTGGTCATACACTGTCTTTCAGTCCCTGCCTCAAAATATTGTAAATTTTGCTTCCCCACCCTGTATAGCGAGATTTCAGCGGAGATTGCCCCCCCCCCCCCCCAAGTTATTTTCCCATGGCCACCAGGGTGACCACAGGACATAATGCCCAGATCAGGAACCTGGAGGATGATTTCAGCTCCTGTCTCACTGACCAGATAGTCCAGATGACCGTGGACTAGACCAACCTCCAGGGAAAACGCTCCGATCCAATACCATCCCTGCATTTGTGCATGTGTTTAGGTGGGGGTGTACCGCTCCCACAAACAGGTGTCTGTGTGTATGGTCTGTGTTTGGCTCCACCATGTCCCTAAAGCAATTCTAACTCATCAACGCCATGATCCGGTTTGGTGACCAGCTATCCTGGCCACGGCATCGCAGCGCAGCCACACCAGCAGCCTTCGGACAGGTGGACAGAGTGAGTTCCCCATCATTCAACTTCAGCAAGGAAGCCTAGTTTGGGCAGTGGTGCCCCCTACTGTCGACACCACAAATCCCACCATGGGACAGGGAAATTAACCGACAATTAATAATTTAATCGAGCAAATTCTTATTGACAATTAATTGATAGTCAATTAATTGTTTACATCCCTATTTGGAACCATCGGCCTCCTCTGTCCGTTTTTCAATCCATTCTTAAAACTCATCTTTTCTGCTTGGCTTTTGAAACCACATGAGATGTTTGAATAGATTATTTTTATTCAAATGTTTTATTTGGTATGGGTTTATTGCTCTTATTTGTTGTTGTTTTTAATTGTATAGTTTTTTAAGTTTTAAACTATTCTTGTATTTTATTCTTTTATTTAGGTTTTATCTATTTCTTCCGTATTTTTATTTTTTTATTTATTTTATTTTTACAGTTCTGTCTTTTAGTCTATTCTTGTATTTTCTTCATTTATTGAAGTTTTATCCATTTCTTCTGTATTTTTATTTTTTATTTATTTTTTATTTTATTTTTACAATTCTGTGTCTTTTAATCTATTCTTGTATTTTCTTCTTTTGTTTAGGTTTTATCTACTTCTTCTGTATTTTTATAATTTATTTTTTTATTTTATTTTTACAGTTCTTTGTCTTTTAAGCTATTCTTGTATTTTATTTTTTTATTTAGATTTTTTTGTTTATTTCTTCTGTATTTTTTTTTTTTTTTTTTTTTTTTTTACGTATTTTTACAGTTCTATGTCTTTTAATCTATTCTTGGATTTTATTCTTTTATTTGGGTTTTATCTATTTCTTCTGTATTTTTTATTTTTTTATTTATTTAGTTTTAATTTTATTTTTACAGTTGTTCTTTGTCTTTTAATCTATTCTTGTATTTTATTATTTTATTTAGGTTTTATCTATTTCTACTGTATTTTAATTTTTTTTAAATTTATTTTTTATTTTATCTTTACAGTTCAATGTCTTTTAATCTATTGCATTTTATTCTTTCATTTAGGTTTTATCTGTTTCTTCTGCATTTTTATTTTTTATTTACTTATTTTATTTTTACAGTTGTTCTGTGCCTTTTAATCTATTCTTGTATTTTACTCTGTTATTTTGTTTTTTATTTATTTTTCTGTACAGCACTTTGGTCCACAGGGTTGTTGTTTTTTTTTTAAGTGCTTTACAAATAAAGTTGGATTGGATTGGACTGGAGATATAGAGTCTGTAAATCACGCTCGCATAATGCGCCTATGTCTGTCTGAATAATAATCTACCTCAGATGGGGCTTGTTCTAACCTGTTCCCTTTTTCATTCACACTTCCCACACATTTCTGCATTTTCTGCTCTAGGATACACCATCCACTGTTTCCTGTGTTTGTTTCACTGTAAGCTCCCCAGCCAACACCACTGTGGTTAAATAGTAATTATGGTATTCTGTGTGTAGTCTAACTGCTCTAATGTTGCAATTAACTAGCAATACAGTATGTTTGCCATTGCAACCTTTTCCAAATTGCACAATTAACCTGATAATGGCACGCTGTGAATGAATAGTTCAGGGCCAAACAGCTTGAGCAAAGGATGATAAGAAGAGTATCCTTATCTTAAAGGCTTTGCCTGACTGGATAAACACAAAGCACCCACAAGCAGAGTTCAATAATTAGATCAATTAAGCCAGTGGGTAATCAGATGCAGAAAGAGCCAAGTCACAAAGCTTTCTTTCAGGATGTGAAATGAAAGGGGCTGAGTGAACCTGCAGCTCACATTGTACTGAATGAAGGGCAGCTTAAAATGGACTCATTTCACCGTAACACACACACACACACACACACACACATATACACACATTGTTTCTCTCTAAGAAAGAATGTGTCAAATAGTTACAGTCTTGTTTGTCTGTTAAGAAAGTCACAGTTAAAAGCTTCTGTAAGACATTAGACTCCTCCGCACTGATGATCACAGTCAATCAACCCTTTTACACCCATTTCCTGGGCTTATTAGACAACAAAGTCTCATCTCTGTATTCTTTCCCTTACAGGAGACACATTTCATTATGTCATCTTCTTATACTGTGTCCTAAAGCACAGAGAGTTACAGAAAAAGATCATTATTGCTCAAGGACTCAAACACAGCAGGAATATTTTTCATCTTCTCGTCTTCCCTGCATTGAAACGCCACAGCATAGTTCCTTTCGGATACACATGCCCGATACCAAATGTGCGATTTATATATAATATGCGCTGTTTTCTGCAGCTGCGTGTTATTCCTTGGCGTCTTCCACTTACAGGCGTTCCGTCGCCTTTTGATCTCTGTAAAGATGGGAAGAATGAGCCAAGCAGGATCTCTCCATGGTGCTGAACTATTTCCAGCTTAACAACTGCCCTCAGGCCACAGCAACCAGAAATATGCACCGGCACTTTAGAGTGTCACTGTAAACGCTACTGAAATTACTCTGTTTATTCATTCATTTTCAGTGGCTGATACTGGGCACACGCTCAGTGACTGTCAGGCTGATTATAAATGTGATTTGGAAGGGAAGACTGATCAGGCCCAGTTGGAACGGGTCTGTTCCATTCAGGTTCAGACGGTGTTTTACTGTATGTACCGTGCAGTGTGTGCAGATTCAAGTCTTGAGGCTTAAATAAAGAGCCAGTTGTTGGCAGCTAATGTTGCATAGATGTTTTATGCATGTTTAACATACACAAGTGATGTTGTCAATCAGTGAAATGACTGAAGAAATACAGGAAATAAAGGTTTTTAGCCACTCCATCTCCATCCAGGATCTAACACAAATGCTGCGTTTCCACTACGTGGTACCGGCTTAGCTTGACTCGACTCGACTTGGCCTTTTTGTGTTTCCATTACGAAAAAGGACCTGGAATCTGGTACCTGGTACTAGTTTTTTGGTATTACCTCTGCCGAGGTTCCAAGACTGGGGACCAGATACTAAGATGTAACGTGTAAACACAGCAGACCACTGATTGGTCAGACAGTTGTCTCTGTGACCCACCGTTTCACAAAAAACAGATGCGGAAGTTCACAGTAAATGTAGCGGTAGGTTAATCCACATGATGACAGCCTGTAAAACTACACCATTCAGTCAGGAGATTCAGTCTTTGGTGGCCAACGTAAAAATTCAGCATGAGTTTGACGAGACAACACGCAACAAGCGAGTTTATCAGTGACTCTGAGCAGACGACACAAAAGTACCACGCCGCATTGCTATGACATCCAGGTACTGTAAAGTCGGTAGTATTCTGTAATGGAAACGGTACATCATACATCTGAAATTTTTTGCACTGAAATTAAGTATCTGAATTTTTCGTCTCTGAGTTCAACTAAGTTCATACATTTAGAATTAAAAAAAATTCAGATGCAAAAAATTCAAAAGCAAAAAATTCAGATGCAAAACATTCAAAAGCAAAAAATTCAGTTGCAAAACATTCAGATCACATATCCATGCTGACCATCTTCCTGCATTGGTGTCACTTGACCAACCTAACGTAACTTGATTGGCTGGCTGTTGGTTTGACTTCAGATAGAATGGATTGCTTATCTTTGGTGTCCTGGATGTGTGATCTAAATTTTTTGTGTCTGAATTTTTTGCATCTGAATTTTTTATTTATTTTTTTTCTAAATGTATGAATATAGTTGAATTCAGAGACAAAAATTCAGATACTTAACCCTTTCATGCATAGTGGTCACTCCAATGGACAGTTCTTCTCCAGCTGTTCTCTTGTATATTCATGGGTTTTGTTGTTTTAGTTCCATATCAGCCAACACAGTGGACACTTATGCATCATCCCATACACTGTAATTTATACCATTACTGTAACTTTGCTGTTCTTGATCAACCTGATCTGCAGTAACGTGTTAAATCAATTGCTAGTTGATATCAGACTGTAATTAACAATTTTCTTTATCAAAAAGTTTTTTTTTGCATGTTATTTGCATGAAGTTAGTAATAACTAGTGTTAGAGTATGCTAAAATGTGACAAAACAGATTAGCTGCATGAAAAATGTTTTTATTTCATAGTTTTCACACAGTATATCACTTTCTGATAATGGGTTTTAAATACGTTTTTTTTTGCTTCAAAAATTAAATGCATGGTGTCCAGCTGAGTGGACATTTTTGTAACTCCATGGAAAAAAGGTTCATAAAAAAAAAAATTCAGTTGCACTGTTTTTTTTTTCATGCCTAAACAGAAATAAAAATACTCAGGAAAAAAAAAACTCAACTAAGGTTCTCATAATTCATGCATGAAAGGGTTAATTTCAGTGCAAAAAAAATTCAGATACGTAATTTCAGTGCAAAAAAATTCAGCACAAGAAATTCAACGGCTTTTATGAATCAAAATCTGATGAGACAGATTTACTTCCATACCAGCCACTTTAAACTCCCTTCTTAACTGTACAAAGGATCCTGGATCGCAAAAAGCTTAATTCGACTAAACCAGAATAAGGGCCTAATCGTACAGCCCTACAGTTCACTCTGACAATACAATCAATGCCTCCAGTCCTCTGTCAATGAATGTAAAGCCATGCAATCCATCTCCGTGTTGTCTTTTGTTTGGACAAATCAACACTTAATTTGCCTTCCTCCATCTAAGATCCCTTGTAAGTCAATGCTTTTATTTGTTTGAAGAATTAGGTTTGTCTCACCTACAACTTCTTCCAAATGCTGTGGGGAGTCTCTTCAGTGGTGCCAAGAAAACAGAAAACATATCCACCGTACTGACCTCTCCTCTTCAGTGGTTACCAATGAAGCACAGAATTGATTTTTAAGATTAATTATTTGTTTTCAAAATCACTGCATGACCTGGCACCAAATTACATTTCGGAAATAAGCCCCTATTCCACCTCCAGACCCCTCAGATTTGCTGACCAATCATTGCTCTCCTGCCCACGCTGAAACTTCACAACCAAAGGAGGCTGAGTGTTTTCTTTAGATTGTAGAATAGTAACAATTCCTTTTATTATTTTTTTCTGAAGCCCATCTGAACACCCACGTTTTTACTTCAGCCTTATAATTGTTATTACAAATGGCCGACCACACACCACACTCTGGCTTTAATTTGCATTTTCGCTATAATTGTAGTTAATGTTGTGATTTTATCCACATAATCTTTTTTAATCATTTACTTTTTATACTTTTTCTCTTTCTCTTTTTCATGTGTTTTTCATCTCTGTTTAAAGCACTTAGGTCAATGTTTTTTGCCCTTAAATGCGCTTTATAAATGAACTAGCATGACTTCACTAAATATATTCAAAGTGTACACCATGGGAGCGCTTTAAAGACCGAAGTACACTCTAAAAAATGATTCATGGGGTTAGTAAGTTAAGCTTAAAATCAAGAGCTTGCTCTACTTAAAAAATTAAGTTTGTTACATGTATACATTTAAATCAGTTGATAAGTTTTTTTTATGTTTTTTATTAAGTTGGTCTAAATGAAAAACAAGGAAAACAGTCTTAACTTAGTAACATATTGATTTTGAACAGACATTTCTGCCTTTAACTTAACAAAGAAGTATATTAAGTTAGTACAACTTAAAAATCTTGTAAGCTTCCTCTAAAAGCTGAGTACAAAGCTGATGGGCCTGGACATGTTTTACTGACCGACCACGCCTATGGCAAGAAATGGAGGGAAGCACAGAAAAAAAAGGGAGAACATGATTTTGCACAGAATATTGATGGGACTTTTGGCTCTTTGAAGGGGGCCGTTCAATCAGGAGCCGTTCACTGAAAAGAGCCGTTCAAAAGACTGACTCTTATATGTTTTTTGCATTATTTTGAAACACCAATGTTTTAATGACTAAATAGGCTACATGTGATGATTGACATTACATTTTAAAGGTGTCTAATTGGTGCGGCAGTGAATATTATTTTACCGTAAAAAAGAATAGTTAGTTCAAATGTGTGGGCTAAATCCATGACATAAGAGGTGACATTAGGCAAATGCTAGAATTTGACCAAAAACATCACGGTACATTATGTGGACTAGTCTGTAGCCTAAAAATGAAGAAGAAAATAACACATTTTCTTATGAAATAACATTTTATTCTCTTCAAAACAAGAACAATAAATGTGTGTAAACATACGGAAAAAATTGCACAAAACTCAACAGTGATTAATCACTGCAGTTACTTAAATACCTGAACTATAGTGCAATTCTTAAGTTGTATGCCCATCTTTTCTTTCTGAAAAGTGCATCCAAATACTCCTCCTTTTTCTTTGGCTCATTACTCACAGGTGGTCACTCACTCACTCTCAAACTTCTCTCCTGTTTCGACCAGTCTTCCAGCTCCGCCTCCTCCAGTCTTCCAGCTCCGCCTCCTCCAGTATGCTCACCTCACACTTCAAACTGCTGTGTTTTTGCTAACTTCTTGCCATGAGTGCACAAGCACTCTTTTTTTTTCTGCTCGAACATTCTCCTCCTGCCCAATGCCTCCCCAGTGACACTAAATTGACAGGCAATCGGACACTCCCTCCTTAAAAAAAAAAAAGAATGGCTCTTTACAAAGACTCAGTTCCCATCGTTCATTTCAAAGAGTTCTTCAAAAGATTCGATTCGTTCGTGAACGTCACATCACTAGCACAGAACTTTACTAAACTTCAAGGCTTGATAGAATTTAGCTTTGTTTCTGCAACAGTAGTTTTAATTATTCAAGGACTGAATAATACAGCCCTACAGCTCGACTCGTAGCTTGAGGTCTTCAGGACAGCACCTGCTGATGGTTCCACGGACCTGTTTTAGCACACGCGGTGACAGGTCTTTTAAAGCTGTGGCACCACGTCTATGGAATGACCTGCCTCTACACCTACGGTCCATGGACTCTGTAGAGAGCTTTAAGAAACACCTCAAAACCCTCCTGTTCAAAAAGGCTTTTTAGTCTCCCACCTGACCCAGGACCACCACAAACTGATTACACTCTATGTATTCATCATAACGTACTCCATGTGTCATACCCCCCCCCCAGTCTCTCTATATCTCTATCGCTCTCTCTTTTCTCCTCCTTTACTCTCTCTCTCTCTCTCTTTAACCCCAACTGGTCAAGGCAGACAGCCATCCTTCAGGAGTCTGGGTCTGCTCGAGGTTTCTGCCCGTTAAAGGGAAGTTTTTCCTCGCCACTGTCACCAATCACAAGTGTTTGCTCCTGAAGGATTCTGTTGGGTCTCTGTAAACTTAATTTGATTCTGATTTGAATTGATAAAGCACTTTGTGACTCTGTCTGTGAAAAGTGCTCTATAAATAAAATTTACTTTACTTTACTTTACATATTTTGCTCCTTTCTAATTTAAGATTGTATTGTATATATTGTGGCGTGTTTGCCGCATTGCACGGTGGGTATTGGGTATTGTGTTGAAACTGTGTTATTTTCTGTGCAGGGGTTCAGCAGGGTTGTGGTGTTGGTGTTAATTTTGAGTTAACGTGTGCATGCTAATGTTTATTGGCCTTTTTGTGTTTATTTTTGTATTTTTATAGAACTGCACCGTGAGTCAGAGCCATAGGCCGAACCATGCCTTTACTGTTTATTGATGACCGTAGTTATATCGTTCAATGTAACTCCTCACTGCTTGACAAATATAATTTAATGTTCTTAATAGAATGGGGAAAACAGTATTGTGTACAGTTGAGATATCAACATGCAGATGGATCAAGTAATTAAGGTACGTAGAGAAATAAGCAGTTTGATCATATAATTGGCATTTCTATGTGGAATTTGTTCTGATGAACTGAAATAAGTTAGGGTCAACTCAGAAAATTAAGGTGACTACTTGTATGGACATTTTTGAGTAGAATAAAATAGTGATGGGGCTTTTGGCTCTTTGAAGGGAGCCGTTCAATCAGGAGTCGTTCACTGAAAAGAGCCGTTCAAAAGACTGGCTCTTTTATGTTTTTGGCATTATTTTGAAACACCAAAGTTTTAATGATAAATAGGCTACATGTGATGGTTGACATTACATTTTAAAGGTGTTTAATTGGCGTGGCAATAAATATTATCTTACCGTAAAAAAGAATAGTTAGTTAAAATGTGTGGGCTAAATACATGACGTGTAATGCAGCAAGTACGGACTCTGTGCCCAAATACAAAACTCGGAGACAGAAATAAAAGTTCACAGGATTTATTAGTCACTGATAGTACAAACAGGTAGGTAATGAGAATAAGTAACACTATCTTGAGGACAGTGGTCTGGGAAATCCTCTTCGGATTCGTCCTCCGGTCTGAGGACGTGAACCCTCTGTTCGGCTCAGTGTTTAGAGTCAGTATCCCGACTAGGGAAAAGCAGAGGGAGGTCAGTGATGGAAACAGGTCATTCACGGGTAAGCAATCAGCCAGGCAACAGGACATAAGGGAATGACAGAGCTCACGTACCATAAAGTCAGGCGAAGAAGTCAAAAACCAGGGAGGCAGACAAAACTGACAGGGAGCAGGCAAACAGGCAAAAACGGGATGGCAAAACAGGTCAAAAATCAGGTAAGCAGACAAACAGACAGGATCAGAACACTGGTAAGTATCTACGAGAGAATACGAACTGGCGACTGACTGGGGGAAAAGACAGGACTTAAATACACAAAAGGGAGGGAAGACAACGAGACACAGGTGGCACAAATCAGGGCGGAGTCGGGTAATCAGGGGAAAGGTGAACACGATCAGGAAAGGGAAGTAAAGACGACAGACAAGACACATGAGGAAAAATTAACAAAATAAAACAGGAAGTGACAAACAACATGAAAGACAGACAAAACCAGACTAACGTCTGGTTGCAGGCTTGACAACATGAGAGGTGACATTAGGCAAATGCTGGAATTTGACTAAAAACATCACAGTACATTATGTGGACTAGTCTGTAGCCTAAAAATGAAGACGAAAATAAAACATTTCCTTATGAAATAACATTTTACTCTCCTCAAAACGAGAACAATAAATATGTGTAAACATATGGAAAAAATTGCACAAAACTCAACAGTGATTAATCACTGCAATCACTTAAATACCTGAACTGTCGTGCAATTCTCAGAACAAGAACAGTATGATGGTAAACATACAGAAAAAATGCACAAAACACAAAAGCGATTTATCATTGCAATTACGTAAATACCTTAACAACTGTAGTGCATTTTCCCTCAGAACAAGAACAATAAATGTGTGTAAACATACGGAAAAAATTGCACAAAACACAACAGTGATTAATTGCTGTTATTAATCAAAAAAAAAAGAAAGAAAAAAAAAAGAACGGCTCTTTACAAAGACTTGGTTCCCATCATTCCTTTCAAAGAGCCGTTGAAAAGATTTGATTCATTCATGAATGTCACATCACTAGAGTAAAAGTAAAATAATAAGTCCGTTTAACTAAATGAAGTAGGTTCTACACAATTAAAATCAAGTTGGTTCAACTTAATTAAGCTTGTAGAGTAAAAAGCAAATCATGTTGTTTGTACTTAAGTAATAGAGTTTACCTAACTAGAGAAGTCTTGTGGCATTTAAGCAATTATGGCAGAGTTGAAATAACTTAAAAAGATTAATGGAAGTTGTTACCTCAATTTTTTATGTTGAGCCAACTTATCATTTTTTAGAGTGTAGCTGATTTATTCTGTCCTCAGAGTGGGTCAGCGCCATGTGTGTTAAAACTCTGCAAATCCTAGGACACTTATTCATCACCTTCAAATCAAAATCTTTTATTTACAGAGGTGTGACACACTGAGGAAACACTGCGTGTGAACTTGATTTTCAATGACTTGTCTTTTGTGTGTAAGTCTTGTAACAAAGCAGTCAAAAAAAAACATCAAAGGCAGCCCAGCCCATGCATAAATGCGACATGGATTAGTATGACTGCATTGGTTTCTTTTCTTTCTTTACAGCTGGTGCATATTGTATGTTTTCTTTACCCTTTTAAGACGACTGTGTTTCCGGTGATGTATTTTTACATCCACCACCATACAATTTACTGTACCTCCTGAACCTTTTGTGCAATTATCATTTGGAAGCTAAGATTGGGAGCTTTCTTTTGCTGGATAACACATTAGAGTAGAAGCCCACATTGGCTGAGGGGGAGGGAGGAAATGGGCGGAGCAGAGTGCAGTCGGTGAGAGAGATATGGAAGCGTTTTAGTGGTGTTTCTGCGCTACAGTTCTTGTAAATAATTATATATAACTAGAGCTTTGACCTGTGGGGATCCTCAGGTTCTAGATACTGTAGTTTTTATGCTGGTGTGTTTTTGTGCATGCTGTACCGCATTTTTTCCAGCAGTCACCGCCAAAGTGTTCTGGGCATAGCAACGCGATTGTAAGGCTTTTGTATTCCAAAATTATTAATAACTCCCAAAATACTGGTCCTATCAACTCGCCGTTTTCGCAAGGCAGTTCTTTGACCAAAAACACATAAGTATGCCAAACTGCCCCAGTCAGCTCTTTCCGGATTTTGTGTGAATCTCCAGACACACACACATTTGCATGCACACACAGAGAGGCCACTTGGCTTTTATAATATGGATCATAATAGTGTGGTTTTGGAGTGTTGTGCTAGTGTGCTTTGCCATGTTTTTTTTTTGTCAAGTTTTACTTTTTATTCTGTATTTTTTGTATAGTTAAGCATAGTTTTTGTATAGTTTATAGAGTTCACTGATGAATGACCAGAAATAACTAAAAATAAGAAGCTGCAACAAGGACACAGAGTGGTCTAGACAAACAAAAATGTTTGAGTACATGTAAAATTTGAAAGTCTGTTTCTATAATCTCATAAAATTTCACTGTGCACATTTACAGTTGTTTTTCATAGTAAATATGATTTAAAAATTAAAGTCTGGTTTGTTGTTGTTGTTGTTGTTGTTGCTGTTGCTGTAACATACAGTTTTAAAGCATTTATTCCATATGATAATGATAATTAATGGACATATATTGAAAGTTAAGTTCTTCCTGAAAAAAGGTGCAAAAGAATTTCTGATACTTTAATTGCAAAAAAACGACAATGAAATCTAGGTGGCCTGTTATGATGGTAGTCATTAAAGGGGTTGTATTTTCCTAAACCCACTTTTATTAGTCTTTGGTTCATTTATTTGTGTATTTGGACCCTAAAAGTTCAGAAAGTTTGAATTTGAACCCTCCAGGTGCTGTAAAGCTATCTTTATATTCATTTTAGCAAAAAATCGAGTGGATTTCTACAACCTGTTTTAATTCCTGCCTAATTTCTTACGTCTATAACTAGTTACATCACGACATTTGCACATGTAAGGTCAAGACTTCCGATGAACATTTCTACGAGTATGACATAATTGTTTGTCAGCAGCAGCGGTTGTAGTAAAAACTGAAAATATGTCCAGACTTCAAGGCGATTACCTAAAATGTTCAGTTGTTGGTTGAACGGGACAGAGCAGCACAGCCTGTGACCTGGAGGGGGTGGGGCCTGAAGTGGGTCATTTACATTTAACCCTTTCATGCTTACTGGTCACTACAGTGTACAGCTATTCTACAGCTGTTCTCTTGTATGTCTGTTTTATGTTGTTTTAGTTCCATATTAGCCAACACAATGGACGCTTATGCACCATCCCATACACTGACATTCATACCATTACTGTAACTTTGCTGCTCTTGATAAACCTGATCTGCATTAACATGTTTTAATGTAAATCAGTTGCTAATTGTTGTTTGACTGTAATGAACTATTTTCCTGATCAAAAAGTTGTTTTTTTTTTGCATATTATCTCCATGAAGTGAATAATAACTAGTATTAGAGTATGTTAAAATGTGAGCTGCATGAAAAATGTTTTATTTCATAGTTTTCAAACAGTATATCACTTTTTGGTGATTGGTTTTAATCTTTGCTTCAAATATTAAATGCATGGTGTCCAGCTGAGTGGACATTTTTGTAACTCCATGAAAAATAGCTTCATAAAAAATTTCAATCACTGTTTTTTTTTTTTTGTTTTTTTTGCCTAAAGAGGAATAAAAACACTCAGGAAAAAAATCTTGACTAAGGTTCTCAAAACTCATACATGAAAGGGTTTAAGGGCCAGCACTCAAAACTACCTTTCTGGTGTCATTACTCAGAAATAGGGTTGAAGATGGACCTGTGGAGTTGAATTAATGAAGAATTCAGACCCAAGCAGAGCATTTACAGATTATGTAGACCACAGGGAAATGTTTGAAAATGCATAATTCCATTTAGAAAAGGGCAAAATATCACTCCTTTAAAGGGTTAATGAGGAGTTCAAACTATCTCCTTTTGTTTTCTTGCCTTTTGGAATGTATATGAGTATGAAAAGTATGAGAAAGTAGAGGGAATTCGCAGACGGCCTCATTGCTTTCAGGTTGGGGTTAATGTGAGTTCAGAAGAACATAAATCAGCTACAGAATGTTTAGAGGTCAGGCAGAGTCAAGCAATACATGCAGGCATTTATATTCACATTTATTGCATTAAATGTACAAAGTAAACTCATTTGCAGAGACCCACAGGGTACAGGACACCCACACAAAAAGTCAATGCATGTAGACAGGGAGTTGTGAACTTCCACACTTGTTTTGCAGCTAAGCGGATCCACATTCTCAGCAGGAGGCATGTTACAATTAGGACGACTGGTGCACCGGAGCCCAATCCAGTGTGAGTATCAGCACCATTACACAGTAGGCATGATCCATCCCATCAGCCATCCTTAACTCTCTCTTTCATTTTAATTGAAGACATATTATTGCAATGCATGCTTCATTTTCTAATTAGACCTTTCACATAATAACCCAACCTCTATCATTTTTATGAAAATGTCCCCAAAATAGACATCATCACCATCAGTGCGACTTGCTTTCATCCCTGTAACAGCAATTAGACCACTCCAAACCACATTAAACAGCCAAAATTAGCAGTGAAATAAATCTCTCTTGAAAGCAGACTACGGCAAGTGAATACAGGCATTCAGCTGAGGTCGGAAGTTTGCAAACACCTTGGCTTAATGGATTCTAACTCCTGTTTGCAATATTTCAACCTAATACATATGCACTCTATTATTTCTTCTTCTTCTTCCTTTTCTTGTCTTTCCTAATTAACATGCTCAATGACACTAACTTCTGCCAACCATTTCACAGCACAGTTTTGTGTGAGAGTTGAAAGATGTTAAAGGAGTAATATTTTGCTCTTTTTTAACCAGAATTATGCATTTTCAAACATTTCCCTGTGGTCTACATAAACTGTAAATGCTCTGCTTGGGTCTGAATTCTTCATTAATTCAACTCCACAGGTCCATCTTCAACCCTATTTCTGAGTAATGACACCAGAAAGGTTGTTTTGAGCGCTGGCCCTTTAAATGCAAATGAGCCACTTCATGCCCCGCCCCCTCCAGGTCGTTGACCATGCTTTCTGTCCCATTCAACCACTTGTGTTCGTTAATACAACCAACAACTGAACATTTTAGGTAGTCGGCTAGAAGTTTGGACATATTTTCAGTATGGACTACAACTGTGGCGCTGATAAGGGGGGGTAAACATGATAAATTCATGGGGCCCAGCATTCCTGGGGGGCCCATAGAGCAGCGGAGGGGGTCCAGTCGATACAGGCTAGAAGTTGTGAAAATTTGGTTTAAGATCTGCTGTATAAGAGACGCATAGAAGTCAGGAGTCGGACATTGAAAGCATGTTAATTTTCAATTTCGTTTCATTAGTGTAAGTGAAGTTATGTTTGTACACCCCCACATACATACCCCCACCCCACCCCCGCTCTGACAGATTGACAAGATACTGAATTTTATGAAAGGGTCCACAATGTTTGCCTTTCATGGGGCACACATTTGGTAGCAGAACCCCTGGACTACAACCACTACTGCAGACAAACAATTATGGCATACAGTTTATTGTTCATTCGCATGTATACAAGACAATAAAAACACAATAATAATAACAGTAAAAGACATGCCGGGGAAGCCAAAAACCAAAGTGGTTTATTGCGGGCCTCCCCAAAGACTTGAAATAAAAAAAGTACTTACAGTGTCTAATATGATATACAATCATAAATGAACAAAATTAATTAAAAGAAGGAAATAAGTCAAAAACAGAACAAAACAAAACAAAAAACATCGTAAGCAGTGCACGTAGAAATAAATAAGAATCGACAAAACTATGAAACAAAATTCGGAATGAAACTAATAAGTTATCTAACTAAGAAAAATGATAAATGAATCAAGGAAAACAAACAGATCAGGTGAAAGTAGTGCTTGGGTGTTCTATGAAATCCAGTTTTAAAAGTTTTTTGAATCTGGGTGAGAACACACAGGTTTGCTGTGACTGCCTTAAATTATTCCATATGATGGGGCCCCTATACAGTATTGTAAATTGTTTCTGATTGGATTTTGTCATAATCGGTCTTAGTAGATTCCGCTGTCTTGTACTGTGGTGATGAATGTCTGAGTTGAACCGGAAGAAGCCTTTGTATTGATCAGGTAAACATGAGCTGTTATTGACAATTTTATGGACAAATAAGGCAATCTGAAATTTGTTGATGTCATACACAGTCATAACTTTTAAGTGGTGAAACAGACCTGCTGAGTGTGCTGTAAAAGTAGCATTGGCTGCAGTTGTGACAAAGCTCTTTTGTAGTTGATAGAGTGGTTTGATAGATGTTGTGTATGTACTAGCCCAGATAATATTGCAATATGTTAAATAAGGATACATCAAACTGTAGTAAAGGGTCATAAATATGTCTTGTGTGAACTCTGATTTGACTTTTCTTATGATTCCTATGTTTTTTGAAATTTTCTTACAAATAAAGCTAATATGATGTTTCCATGAAAGTTTTTCGTCTATCAATATACCTAAAAAGCGAGTGTGTGTTACCTGATTGATAGATTTATCATTTATGAATATTCTAGCCTTCTCTTTATTGTATTTCTTGTTCCTACCTGCAAAGATAATGAAATTTGTATGTCCCTCACTATAGCGCGGTTCACCTTTCGCAGCCTCGCTGTTTCGCAGATTTTTCTTAGTGCAATTTTGCATGCTTTTTTTTTTACAGCATATGAATGCACATTGTGTTCTGCATCCTGATTGGCTAAGGGAGAACCCGCACATTGTGTTCTGTGTCCTGATTGGCTAAGGGACTGTAGACCATTGTCAATCAATCTCCTCCGTGCCGTGTCTCCTGTACAGTACAGAATGCGTTCTTCTTGCCAAATTTACATAAATGTTCGATCGCTAGCAGTGTGACTCTGAAGTGCTGTATGTTTGCAAGTTTTCTCCCCGACAAAACCCACAACGTCGACGAAACGTTCTGCACCGACAAAGACACCTGTGGTCGCACCCAAAAGGCAGAGGAAGATGCTAACCATCGCACAAAAAGTCAGACTTCTGGACATGCTGAAGGAAGGTAGAAGTTACATGGCTGTAGGGCGCCATTATGGAATGAAAATGTTAATGCCTGTCTGAGAAAAGTGTATAAAGTGTGTGGTGAGGGGGTTTACAGCCTTAAAACATATATAATAATTGTAAAAAATAAAGCTGACTACTTTGCGGATTTCGCCTATTGCGGGTTATTTTTAGAACGTAACCCCCGCGATTAACGAGAGACCACTGTACTCTGAGAAATGTTCGTCGGAAGTCTTGACCCTATATGTGCAAATATCGTGACGTAACAAGTTATAGACGTAACAAATTAAGCAGGAATTAAAACGGGTTGTAGAAATCCACTCGACTTTTGTCAAAATGAATATAAAGATAGCTTTGCAGCACCTGGAGGGTTCAAATTCAAACTTTTGGAACTATTATGGTCCAATTAAATAACTGAACCAAAGATGAATAAAAGTGGGATTAGCAAAATATGACCCCTTTAAGTTAACTGTTTTTTCAGTGTGTAAAAATCTTTATCCAAAATCCTCATAGACCTTCTGGTCCAGGACATTTCCACTTTGATATTTCTTTTTCTGTTCCTTTACACTTTCGATAATCAATACCTCCTCTACCTCTTTCTTCACACTATCCACCTCCTTTAACCACTCTGTACTCTTATAGTGTTGGATATTCATTACCCGATATGTCTCCATAGTCTCCTGCTTTTCTCTGCATCAGACATTATGTCACTGTCTTGATCCAGTCCTTCACATTTTAAAGACCTGTCTCTGGTTCCTCTCATGCAGCCTATTCTGTTAGTACTGATTATACCTCTCCTCATACCACTTCAGCTTTGCAGCCTGTGCAGAAACTTACTTTTTCAACTTCTCAAGTGCCACCATTGGACTTTTCACATCTACACTGTACTTTTATCTAAGATTATTTAAGATCTCACATCTGCTGGTGCTACTTGATCTAATCCTCTTCAACCCACATGTAATTTCTCAACTGTTTGATGTTGTCCTTGGTCTTCATCGTCCACTCAGCTACATTTCTTCATGTGCTTCCTCTTTTCTTAAAACTTTGCCACGCAGCAGTCATATTTACTTATACACCCAACAACCTATTTATCTATGTCGCTGAAAATGTCTGAGTCCAAAAGCTTGATCTGTCAACAAGACCAAGATTATTCATAAGATGGTACACTGTAAAATAGAATTGCTGTGCTAACATATTATTGTGTTAGAAAGACAATGGATTACTTTACTTGTTGTGTTAACACAAAAATACAAGTTAAAATCGTCACGTTTTGAAGAAGTATCGTCCAAATGCATCATGGACAATAGGCTCTGTGTACCAGCTCCGTAACGTACATCTGATCTCCACAGTAGTCACTTTTCCATTGACCCTCAAATCGCGCAAATATAACTTGCGGCTAAAAATTTGCCTAATGGAAAGACAAAAGTCTTGTTTTCAGATTAAAAGTTTTTGCGCTGGCAAGAGGTGGTTTTTCGGGCATAGCACAATTAGTATATCACGCAAAACTGCAATGGAAAGACCTTTTTCTGCAACTACAGTCACGTGAATTAAAAAAATGGATATTGATGGTAGTTATAACAAGCAAAGAAGAAGAGTTTTAAAAGAAACATGGCGCGGTATATATGGACAAACCAGGAAACTGAATCTTTTTTTAATTTGGTACGGGATAGAGGGGTAATATATAATAATAATGAATATATCTGCAAATCAACACAATATTTACGACTGTTGCCATTTTTATGGAACAACTTCTGGTGTCATCTCATGATAAATAAAATCAAAACAAATCATCGCATTTGTGATCTAATGGGGGAAAAAAAATTAATAACGTACTTTTTTCGACATTTAGTAAATATCAGTAAAGTTTTGCGAATATGTGATATGTCATCAGCAAATCAGTTTCCGGTTGACTTCCGGCTCCAGTCACAACAGCAGAGAAAAGGACAGACAGAAAAACTCGAGAACTTCAAGGTCAAGGTCAACTTTATTATCCCTGAGGGGCAATTTGGTCTACAGCCAGCAGTATCACACGGACAACAAACCAACAATACATACAATAAATAGTCCATTAAAGACAATAGCACCAACATTACAAAGAGTTATTCAGCAAAACAATGGCTGCCGGAACCAAAGAATTCCTCATCCTATTGGTCCTACATTTAGGAACACTGTATCTGCGACCTGATGGAAGCAACCTGAACTCATCATACAGGGGATGACTGGGATCATCAAGGACTGACTGAGCCTTCTTCAGAGTCCACCTCTGGTACAACACAGTCAGATTAACCGTCAGAAAAAGGAGTAAATCTAATATGAGGGATACTTTTAAGATACTTCTTTGGGATACTTTTAAGTCCCAAAGAACAGTAGGTGGCTCGAATGAACATTGCTGTGTGCCACACAGTATTGTCTTTACTGCACCCACTACCACCCATGGTCTTAACAACTCTGATGGAGCACATCCTCATCACCTTCTTTCACTATTCACTTATTTTTCTGCTGTTCCTCTTCTTCTTTGACCATGTTTCTTTCTACTTCCTCTTTTTCTGATACCCATGTATTTGCCTTGGCAACCATGGCCACCAGTTCACTGATCTCACAAATCTCTACTACATTCAACATTCTCTTCCTGTACCCTTTAAGGCTAGAGTGGCACTTGACACAGCAATTGACTACCACCTTATTTACCTCGTTTGTTCATTTCATCTGAATAGCAGCATGTTTGTGACATAGACTTGACTGTTCTGCCTGGTGGTTCATACTATGTAAAATACCATCCTTGAAGAAAATTTGACATATTAACTGGATTTTGAGCTTTATATTGAGGTTATATCCATTAGATCTGTCTTTTTGTAAAATACTGAGTGCTCTAGAGGCACAACATCCTCATCATGTGACAGTCCAGGTGTCACGGCTACTTGCTTAGCCGTATATTACACATCATAAGACAGTGAGTACCAGTCGAGGATGTCTACGTAGATATTGTGCGGCCAACTATAAAGCTACTACTCCTACAGTGACCCATGGCCATATTAGTTTTATTATATGCACCCATTCATTCATTTTCTAAACTGCTTAATCCTCTGGAGCTGAAGCATATCCCAGTGACCAGTGGGTGAAGGTGAGGTACACTGTGGGCATGTCATCAGTTCCTCAAAAAACTGCTGAATTTTTCATTAAAGTAATATTTTCTCATTTCATTAAGATACACTTATAAGCTATTACAAAGCTATCCTTCCATGTCTTGTTAAATTATGCTGTTAAAAGGTGCTCAAATTGTAGAAATTAACCATAATAATGATAAACATGTTTTCATGAGTGTGTCAAAACCGCAATTGGTGCATTATTGTTACCTTAGAGCAGTGGTTCTCAATCTTTTTTTTTGTTGGGGCCCCACTTTAGAGGACGAAAAATCAATATTGTAACAATTAGGCCTGTAACGGTACACAAAATTTTCGGTTCAGTACGTTTTCGGTTTTCAAAGCCACAGTTCGTTTTTTTCGGTTCGGTACGGGAAGAAAGACAACCCCTCAAAATGTCTATTAATGCATTTATGATTTTTTTAAAACATTTTTCCCCCAATTTTTGGAGACAATAGAATATAGAAAAACAGGAATAATATAATTCTGCTGCTACAAATCAAATAGAAAATAAAATAAATTATTACAATTACTAAATGTATTTTAAACATTAGTATTGCACTTTTCCCTGAAAGGTAGTTTCGAACAAACAAGAGAAATCTAATCACAGTTCTATCAGTTCACATTCTGCATAAAAACAACAAAAAAAGTCCACATGAAGTGCAACATTAACAAGAGGGTAAACTGGTATTCTGTTTAAACAAACTGAAGACAAACATTGACAACACAATGAACCAAATTATTTATTTTAGGACAGAGAATAAACTGTTTAGGACACTGTGTGTATTTGTGTGTGCCTGTGTGCACGGGGGATTTTTTTTTTTTTTTTTTTTTTTTTTTTTTGTCGGAGCCGGGGGGTAGGGGGGGCGCACAGTTATATACCTGGGGATGCGGTCCATAACTAATGTACTGAATGCTGTCGTGAAACGAAAGTGAAACTTTACATACTTTCAACATTCTATTTATTCCTCTATTATACAGTGTGCATGATAAACAGTCAGACAGACAGGCAGACAGAGCTAGTGTAAGTGTTTTAGAACTACCGTAGTTCCTAGGGGCCAAACAACGTCCGTCTTATTAACGTCTCTTTCCTCGTTGTTGTCTTTCACCTGAACCTGAACTGATCCAAACTGGACTGTACTGATGGTGGAGGGTCTTCAGTCTCTTCCTTCCAGGTTCACATCATATTTGTTGTTTTTTTTTTAACCTTATATCAGCTGCTATTTCATATTTCGGGTCAATGTGTGCTCCTTTATTATGTCCGTGTGAAACTTGCGGGGATTTAAAGTTCCGCATCGAACGACGTCTTTCGTTCCTTTTTCTTTTTCTCATCATACTGTGCCATTTTGGTACAGCTGTGTACCGAACCGAACAGGTGTGTACCGAAACGGTTTGGTTCGGTATGTGTACCGTTACAGGCCTAGTAACAATACTTTTTGCTTTTCCTTGAAAATTTTTTGTTCAAATTAAAAATAACTTAGATTTTTGCTTGAACAGTACAAATAAACTCAACCAGACTGCTCCTTGAGACAATATTTTTCCAAATAAAAATAGGAAATGCAGAATTATCTTACAACTATGACAATAAAGTTACTGGTTTTAGAACAACAAACAAATGTTGGTAACAAAAATAAGCATTTTAACAATATCAAGGGCTGCAATGAGGCTGTTTCCATTACACATCTCAGAACATTAAAGTTCAAACTTTACAAACTGTGCAAAAAAATTAAAACTGCACTTTTCCAGTAAAGTACTTCTCCAAACCATTCCAATACTCTCATACCATTCTCCAAACCTAAACTCTTTGTCTAGTCTAGTGACAGATAACCATGACAGTAGATTTGTTTGTTGTACGTCCCTAAAATGAGTCCAATGTGCTCAAAGAGACAAAATATTGTCTCAGGGAGCAGTTTTGTTGAGTTTGTTTGTATTGCTCACATTAGTTCCACCTGCTACATGTTCTAACCTGAAGAGGAAAAAAAAAAAAAAACACCCAGGAGTGATCCCATGAGCCCCAGGTAAGCCTTCATGGCTCCCCTAGAGAACCTACCCCACAGTTTGAGAAACACTGTCTTAGAGTGAGTCATTTATAGTTGCAGAGAGCAGGACCTTTCACAGAGTCTGCCATGTTTCTACAGAAACTATGAACAGATTCTTCTCATCTGTCCATTTAGAGGCGGTTGTATCCAGCATTGACGTCACCTATAATGTTTGAGAGTAAACCAGAGTCAATATCCTCTTAACTAAAAAGCATAGGAGGAAAAAATGCAGCCAGATGTCAGAGTCTGAGTCAGGGAAGAGTGATGCACTTTACAACTTCACCGTTATGTGAAGCCAGTATTCATGGAGCCAGGAATGGAAGCGTATAATAATCAGCACAAAAGGCAGAAAGGAGGTGAAACAAAGAACAACATATTCCAGCTTCAGAGAGCAGGATCAGAGAACAGACAGGAGATGTGTTTGAGCAGAAGCAGATCCACGAACCAGGGGAGGACAGATGGTAAGTGGGTTTACTGAGGATCAGACGAAACTCGGTACTCAATGGCAGTGGTGTGTGTAAATCAGGATTATATAGTGGTGGAAAAAAGTTTTTGGAAATCCCATGCATTTGTGATATTTTGTATTAACCCATGAAGAGTCAGTGTTGCTTTTGTGGTAGCTCCCAAATGATTTTTTTTCTCGATTTAACCTTTCTTAAATTGTTTATCACCATATATTATAATATTATCCTCTAAATTTAGCATTTTTTCTGTGAAAATTGGATATTTTCCCACATATTAATTATTGATCATATAGATTTTAATAAAAGATCAGATTAAAATTGAGGGTTATTATCGCCATGACGTAAGTAGTTATAGATGTAACAAATTAAAAAGGAATTAAAACAGGTTGTAGAAATCCACTTGATTTCTGCCAAAATTAATATAAAGATAGCTTTGCAGCCCCTGGAGGGTTCAAATTCAAACTTTATGAACTATTAGGGTCCAAATACACAAATAAATGAACCAAAGACTAATAAAAGTGGGTTTAGCCAAATATGACCCTTTCAAAGTTGAGGGTAATTATATCAGAAACAGAGAAAAGTGAAGAAAACGTGACTTTTACAGTTAAATATATCATTAACTAAACATATACTAAGTGTCTCCATCCACTGTCATTGATCCAACTCCATGGGTTTTAGTGATGAATCAATGTTGTAGAAAATGATGGTGTTTCCATGGTAACTACGGAGCCTCTGAACGTCCAAATTGGTCATATCAGATGACAATGAAAAGATGACAAACTGTATTTTACACCAATTATTTACATGTATTGACAGGATTAGTGGATCAACAGGTATTAAACAGTTTAGATCAGTAGATGGTTTTGGTCGACAGTTGATGTTTGGGTTTTTATGGGTTTAGAATCACTCTTAACCCTATAATGCCAAATATATCATATTCGATACATGAGTTTTGAAGCTCTCTACATGATCAGTGTGATCTTTTTTTTCTTGAAAAACCTGATGTATACAACTAGATACATGCAATACGCAGATAATCCACCAGGGGGAGGAATTCATTCACCAGAGGCCTTTCCGGTGACACTACAAGACTGTCATTAATGAGGAAGGAGGCAGAACTTTGGCAGTTTTGATAAGGAATTACCAATTTGTTAGACATTTTTGTGTTGTATTACGTTTTTGTTTGTTTAAAAACAATAATATTTGAGCATTGAGACCCTATGTATCAAATATGATACAAAACTATAAGTCATACACGAAAATTGATATTTGAATAAAAAAATTTTGGGTTGTTCAGGAGGACTAATAAAGGCAAGGCATGGCAGATTTATTCATATAACACATTTC
Source organism: Sphaeramia orbicularis (assembly GCF_902148855.1). Classification (NCBI taxonomy): domain Eukaryota; kingdom Metazoa; phylum Chordata; class Actinopteri; order Kurtiformes; family Apogonidae; genus Sphaeramia; species Sphaeramia orbicularis. Next base: position 13,406,907 of record NC_043962.1, on the reverse strand, counting down.
ATGTACAAGACAATTCAAAGTGCTTTACATAAAACATAAAAGCATCACAGCAGGGGAAGCACTCAAAAGTATAAGCATTAAAAACAAACCAACAAACAAAACAAAAACAAATAAATAGAAGAACAGATAAAACACATAAAGGCTCCATTTTCAAGGAACTGGAATTTTCTGTCAATGATTTAATGGTTCAGGCCACAGGTGTCAAACATGTGGCCCGGGGGCCAAAACCAGCCCTCCAAAGGTTCTAATCTGGCCCGTGGGATGAATTTACAAAGTGCAAAATGCAAAAATTACCCTAAAGATATTAACAGTCAAACTCAAAAATAACAGCATAATAACCTGGAAATAATGACTCCAAATATTTTTATTGGTTTAATGTAAGAAAAATAATATGACATCTTGCCTATAAATAATGGCAACACCAATTTTTTTCTCTTTGATTTATTGCAAAGAACATTAAATTCTGATATCCTTTAACAATAAAATGGCAATAACCTGAACAAATATGAACAATCTGGAATGTCTAAAGAAAAATATGTGCAATTTTAACAATATTCTGCCTATTTTGTGTCTTGGTAGATCCGATCCATAATGCACATGTATTAATCATAACTTGAGGCATAATATTGATAAAATTGTACTTATTTTTCTTCAGAAATTTCAGTTTTTTCCAGTTATTCACATCTTTTTTTTTTATTTTGGATAGAAATAGTTTCCTCATTTAATGTTATTTTTTGCCCTAAAAAATGTGGAGTTGTCATTATTTATAGGTTATTATGCTATTATTTTACTGGCTGGAGATCAAATTGGGCTGAATGTGGCCCCTGAAAGACAATGAGTTTGACACCCCTGGTTCAGACTTTACAGGGTTAAGCCACTGAACTCTGCCCAGTATTGTTCCTTTCTCTAAACCAACACGGTCCCTTCTGCACATGCTGTGTTTTGTCAAGGTCAACACTTTATTTCAGCAAGATAATCCCCCTTTAAACACATCCAGGGCATGACACTTTGTACCTGTCAAGAATATAGTTATTTTTTTCTTGTTTGCAATAACACCCCCCCACCCCCATCCCAAAAAAAAAGCATTTGTTTGTATCTGTCTGATGCAGCCACACCTTTTGAAACACAAAAATAGATTCTCCTGCAAATATTTGAAGGGTCTCTGAACACATTATTCCACTACTGTATGCTGGCTTGATGAGGGCCTCTGTCCACAGGCAGCTGTCTGGATCTGCTTACCATACAAATCCCATTAAGGTCAGTTTACAGTTCTCAGTGTCCTCAGTGCAAACATTCTCTCGGTACGTGGTATTTTTCCCCCCTGCAGCACTTACAGCACTTTGACTTTAAAAGAACTAAACTTTTAGAACAGCACCATGCTCATTAACCCATAAAGACCCAAACATCCACCGTCAACCAAAACCATCTACTGATCTAAACCGTTTAATACCCGTTGATCCACTAATCCTATCAATACATGTAAATAATTGGTGTTAAATACAGTTTGTCATCTTTTCATGTTCATCACATATGACCCATTTGGACGTTCGGAAGCTCTGTAGTGAATGTGGAAACACCGTCATCTTCTACAACACAGGTGTCAAACATGTGGCCCGGGGGCCAAAACCAGCCCGCCAAAGGTTCCAATCTGGCCCGAGAGATGAATTTGCAAAGTGCAAAATGCAAAAATTACCCTGAAGATATTAACAGTCAAGGGCATCAAACTCAAAAATAATAGCACAGTAACCTAGAAATAATGACTCCAAATTTTCTTCGTGGTTTAATGTGAGAAAAATCATATGATATTATGCCTCTAAATAAAGGCAACACCAGTTTTTTCTCTTTGATTTATTGCAAAGAACAGTCAATTCTGATTTCCTTTAATAGCACTGGTCAACAACAAATTTATTGTTTAAGTTTTTTGAGCTGATTTAGGATCATTTTGGTGTGCTGAATCCAAAAATCACATTCATTTTGCTCAATCAGGTCAACTTTCTGAACTATGCTACATATTGGCTTTTTAACATTTTTGCTTACATTTATGGGCATTTTCACATCATATGATACAAAATTCTTTCATATTTCTTGCAATAAACGAGTTCTGAAGATTTAACTTTTGCCAATTTATGATTAATGTTTTTTTTAATATTACAGGTGAATGAAATGGCTTCGACTAGAAGATCTTGCAAAAATAAGCCTGACGTATTCTGCTACATCTGCGGTGAATACACCATTGTACCTAACAGGAATCAAGTCACAAGTTTCATAAAGTGTGCTTGTGAAAATGATTTTTTTTTTTTTCTCTTAAAACCTATTTTGGGTGAGAACTATATAAAAAATCCACTGATAAAGTCACAAAAATGTAATCAATTTTGTGAGAAGCTCAAATTTTTCAAAATCAAATTAGCAAAAAAACCTGACCTGATTGAAAAAAACAGATGTCATTTTTGGATTTAGTGCTGCATAATGGTCCTAATTCAGTTGAAAAAACCTAGACAACTTGCAAAAAACATTTTTTTGTAACCCAGTGTAATAAAACATATAACCTGAACAAATATGAACAACCTGAAATATCTAAAGAAAAATAAGTGTAATTTTAACAATATTCTGCCTGTTTTTTGTCTTGGTAGATCTGATCCATAATGCACATGTATAAATCATAAGTTGAGGCCTAATATTGATCAAATTGTACTCATTTTTCTTCAGAAATTTCAGTTTGTGTTTTTTTCCAGTTATTCACGTCTTTTGTTTTGGATAGAAATAGTTTCATCATTTAATGTTATTTTTTGCACTGAAAAATTAGGAGTTGTCATTATTTCGAGGCTATTATGTTATTGTTTTACTGGTCTGGCCCACTGGAGATCAAATTGGGCTGAATGTGGCCCCTGAAAGAAAATGAGTTTGACACCCCTGATCTACAACATTGATTCACCAGTAAAACCCATGGAGTTGGCAGTGGCTGGAGACACTTCGTTTATGTTCAGTTAATGATAGATTTTATTGTAAAAGTCACTTGTTCTTCAGTTTTCTCTGTTTTGGATATAATAACCGTCAAGTTTAATCTGAACTTTTATGAAAATCTACATGATCAACAAATTAATTTGAGGGAAAATAGCCAATTTTCACTGAAAAAAATGCTAAATATAGAGGATAATATGATAATATATGTTGACTAAAAAATCATAATAGTAAAATTAAAAAAAATAATAAACAAATAAAAATAAATTGCTAAATAAAAATAAATTAATAAATTAAAAAAAATAAATAAAACAAATTAAAAAATTAATTAATTAAAAAATAAAAAAATAAAATAAAAATAATAATATAGGTTGGTAAATAATTTAAGAAAGATAAATTCAAGAAAAAAAAATCCATTTGGGAACTAACACAAAAGCAACATGGGTCTTTATGGGTTAATACAATATATCACAAATGCATGGGATTTCCAAAAACATTTTTCCACCACTATATAATTCTGATTTATACACACCACTGCCACTGAGTACCAATATCAATAAGAGACATTCAGTTTATGTTGAATTAATGTTATATTTTGCTGAAGAAGTCACATTTCCTTCAGTTTTCTCTATTTCTGATATAAGAACCTCTGAATTTATTCTGAGCGTTCATGAAAAACTACATGATCAGTGAAATGAAATATAGGAAAATATCAGATTTTTATATAAGAAACACAAAATAAAGACAATAATATTACAATAAATGGTGACAAATCACTTAAGAATGGGTAAATATCAGAAAAAAATTCATTTGTGAACCACCACAAAGTCACACTGGGTCTTTGTGGGTTAATGTTCCTTTTATCTCACCAAACAATCAAAGTCAACCAGGGGCAGTATGTACAATATCAACCCTGTCAGTAGCAATGGAACAAATTCACTGACATCACAGGTAATTTATAATATAACGGCGATGGATCAACATGATCTAATGAAAGAACTGAATGTCCTCAACATCCATTTACGTTTTGGGAAATTTACTGTATGACCAGAATGTTTACACAAGTCACTGATTCAATCCCATGATGTAGCGACCATAGAAATGAACTAGATGAGTAGTTCTGTAAACAGTTAACCTATTTAAGGACTTCAGGATGTCATTCATTAAAAAACACTTTCCGGTATGAGGCTGTTCTTTGTGTGATGCTCTTAGCGCTGACCACCCATTTATGTTGCTGATTTTGAAGTACACTCTATCTTGATAAATCAACCACAGGTTTTGTGTTTAGTCAAACACATTCTCATCTGCAGTAATCTTAAGACTGCATTCTATGAGGCAACAATGGTACAGTTTTACAAATTATAACTTACAGCAGCCAGTAATGAATAATGCAGTAATGAGGAAGTAACTTTGTAACCATAGCAGCTATAAGTACCCATCAGAAGTGGTGTGGAGGTCAGGTCATTCACAGTTTCAGCACAAATAAAGCTGCCTTACTGAACTGGGGCATATAAGGTAAGGTAAGGTAAGGTAAGGTAAGGTAAGGTAAGGTAAAGGAAAGGAAAGGAAAGGAAAGGAAAGGAAAGGAAAGGAAGGGAAGGGAAGGGAAGGGAAGGGAAGGGAAGGGAAGGGAAGGGAAGGGAAGGGAAGGGAAGGGAAGGGAAGGGAAGGGAAGGGAAGGGAAGGGAAGGGAAGGGAAGGGAAGGGAAGGGAAGGGAAGGGAAGGGAAGGGAAGGGAAGGGAAGGGAAGATGACCAGAAAAGAAAAGGGAAGATGACCAGAAAAGAAAAGGTAAGATAAGAAAAGGTCAGGTAAGGTAAGAAGATAAGAAAAGGGAAGATAAGATAAGAAAAGGGAAGATAAGGTAAGAAGATATGAAAAGGGAAGATAAGAAAAGGTAAGATCAGTTAAGGTAAGATAAGATAAGAAAAGGTAAGATAACATAAGAAAAGGTAAGATAAGGTAAGAAGATAAGATAAGAAAATGTAAGATAACATAAGGTAAGAAGATAAGAGAAGATAAGAGAAGAAAAGAAGATATGATAAGAAAAGGTAAGATAAGAAAAGGTAAGATCAATTAAGATAAGCTAAGATAAGAAAAAGTAAGGTAAGATAAGAAAATGTAAGATAAGGTAAGAAGATATAAGAAAAGGTAAGATAAGAAAAGAAAAGAAAAGGTAAGGTAAGAAGATAAGAAAATGTAAGATAAGACAAGAAGACGTAAGATAAGGTAAGAAGATATGATAAAAGGTAAGATAAGAAAAGGTAAGATCAGTTAAGATACACTAAAATAAGAAAAGGTAAGCTAAGATAAGAAAACGTGAGATAAGAAAAGAAAAGGTAAGGTAAGAAGATAAGTAAAGAAAAGGTAAGGTAAGATAACATAAGAAAAGGTAAGATCAGATAAGAAAAGGAAAGGAAAGGAAAGATAAAAAAAAGAAAAGGAAAGGTAAGAAGAGAAGTTAAGATAAGATAAGGTAAGGAAAGATAACATAAGAAAAGGTAAGATAAGAAAAGGTAAGATCAGATAAGATAAGGAAAGATTAAAAAAAGAAAAGGTAAGGTAAGGTAGGAAGATAAGATAAGGTAAGATAAGATAACAAGCAAGTGCAGAGAAAAGGTAAAAAAAACAAAAAAAACAAAAAAGAAAACTAGGGAAAAATGAAACATAAGAAGAAAAAAAAAATTCGTATTTATATAAACATGTATATAAATATGGAATTGAAAAATTAAATCTTATTTACATATTATCATTGTTGTTGCACATGTACATGCTGTGACTGAGAACTGTTATATACTAAGTAATTTTCCAAAAATAATGGTACAACATTTACATTTTCCAAACATTTCCTCCAGTTTCTTCTGTACATTTTCTACAATTTGCACTTTTTCTACCTCACTCGTTTACTTTTTTTTTTTTTTTGGAGACAATAATCTTTAGAGAACAGGTCTGAACTTCGACAGTAATCGCAAAAAAAAAAGTTTTTCTAGTCGATATAAGTTAAGACTCATCTTGCAGTGTGATTGTATTGAGATCTGTTGTATAAATCTCATTCATGGGCGATCTTAAAATGATTTGCGTGCTTGGCTGATGCAATATATGAAAAGTAGATGTGACTTTTTGATTCATTTTACTGCAACTAATGTTATTGTTTCAAATCAATCTTTTCTTTTCCACTCTAATACACTGGAGCTGATGGAGTCATGCCATGGAGCTCTATAGCTATAAAAACTTTGGAAATGACTTCATATAATTTACTGTAGAAGAATAATGGGATGGACACTGAAAGGCACATCAGCTGTTATTAGTGTTGATGTTGGATTATTTATTTATTTTTTACAAACCCATTAGACAGTTGTAAGTAACAGTCATTCCACTTCACTGACTGATTCCACGTCACTGCACAAATGTGACAAAAAAAATCTTCTGCCTTTAAATGCTTTTTAACACGGTTGAAATAAATTAAATGCAGATTTTAATCTTAACAAGCAACTATTAAATGGTAAAACAATGGGCGCTCCGATGCCAAGATGTCACCTTGAATTAAATCCCCCACCCCCGGCATGTCACCCCCTCCCATTTATGCTGTCAAGACAGATTCACTTGTTCTCTTCAGTTTTCACCTCAACTAATATCATCATAGTTCATAAACTGAATACACATCCTATATCAGGGTTCTCACTCTTTCCATGAAATTATTTTCCAGGACATTTTCAGCTACTACAGAGACAAGTTACCACGTCATACACTTCATTCATTCAATCATTTGTTTTGAGCAGAAGAAAAAAAAACAAACTTCTTTTGTGCACAAGGAATTAATGGCAGAGCAAATACATTGATAAAGTAGAAAAGCATTCAGAGAGCACAGACCTAAGCCAAGGCAGATCAGCTTAACTGCTTTGCTACAATACTGCAAGTTTTATGATGAAGCCATAAGATGAGCTTCCCCTGTTTTAACCCTATAATGCCAAATGTATCATATTTGATACATGAGTTTTGAATAGGGATGCTCCGATACCGATACCAGTATCGGGCATCGGCTCCGATACTCAGTGTGTGTACTCGTAAACGTAAAAGTAAACCGATACAAATGTACCGATACCACTTACGGCCGTGTGACATTCACAGTTCAGTGCAGCAGGTACGCGGCGGTGGAATAATGTGTGTAGAGTGTGAAGAGTGTGGAGATTTTTCGAAATAAGCGACGATGATAAAAGTAACGCTGACTGGAAGTAACATTAAAGACACAGACAGATGCGGACACAGTGTTCTGTCCGTCCTCTGCGTACATTCCATCCATTTTCCAGGTGCTGGTGGAGACAGAGAATAGCACCGGGACTACAGAGCGGTGCGGACCACCGCCAGCGGAAGTGAAAATGAAACTTAATGCTCATTTGTCTTTTCGCTTCCTGCTGAAGCTAAGCTTTTAAACCTTACCAGTGAAAACGCTGCAATATTAGTATCACATTAATGTTGCCTCTGTCGTCTCCATGTTTGTTATTACTGACTTTCTTTTTCTTCTTCTTCGTGGTATTTGTCCAGTATGGTTAATTCAGAGTGGTGCGACCTTGATGGATTAATTGAGAAACACTCATTCCAACACATTAAATGTCAGTAGCAGCACTTTTTTTCCAGTCTGACTAATGACAACGACAATAAAGCACATTTACAAAAGGAACTAAGAACTGGAATGGGATTATTAAGTACTCGTATCGGTACTCGGTATCGGCAAGTACTCAAATGTAAATACTCGTACTCGGTCTGGAAAAAAGTGGTATCAGTGCATCCCTAATTTTGAAGCCCTCTACTAGTGATGTGATGTTCACGAATGAATCAAATCTTTTGAAGGGCTCTGTGAAATGAACGATGGGAACCGAGTCTTTGTAAAGAGCCGTTCTTTTTTTTTTTTTTTTTTTTTTTGAAGGAGGGAGTGTCCGATTGCCTGTCAATTTAGCATCACTGGGGAGGCATTGGGCAGGAGGAGAATGTTCGAGCAAAAAAAAAAAAAAAAGAGTGCTTGTGCACTGTGCTTGTCTCATGGCAAGAAGTTAGCAAAAAAACAACAGTTTGAAGCGTGAGGTGAGCATACTTGAGGAGGCGGAGCTGGAAGACTGGTCGAAGCCGGAGAAAAGTTTGAGAGTGAGTGAGTGAGCACCTGTGAGTAATGAGCCAAAGAAAAGGAGGAGTATTTGGATGCACTTTTCAGAAAGAAAAGATGGGCATGCAACTTGCAATATTTGCAAAAAAATATATATATATATCTTTCAAGTCTGGGTCAACAAGTAATTTGCACCGCCATTTGAAAACTCAGCACCCGACTGTACTTGTGGAACAGCTCAGGCAAAATGTCACAGTCATAGATGATACGAATTCATTTTTAGGCTACAGACTAGTCCACAAAATGTACCTAATTCCAGCATTTGCCTAATGTCACCTCTCATGTCATGTATTTAGCCCACACATTTTAACTAACTATTCTTTTTTACAGTAAGATCATATTTACTGCCGCACCAATTAAACACCTTTAAAATGTAATGTCAATCATCACATGTAGCCTATTTAGTCATTAAAACATTGGTGTTTCAAAATAATGCAAAAAACATAAAAGAGCCAGTCTTTTGATCGGCTCTTTTCAGTGAACGGCTCCTGATTGAACGGCTCCCTTCAAAGAGCCAAAAGTCCCATCACTACCCTCTACATGATCAGTGTGATTTTTTTTTTCTTGAAAAACCTGATGTATACAATTAGATACATGCAATACACAGACAATCCATCAGGGGGGAATTTGTTCACCAGAGGCCTTTCCAGTGACACTACAAAACTGTCATTAATGAGGAAGGAGGCAGAACTTTAACAATTTTGAAAAGAAATTACCAATTTGTTAAACATGTTTGTGTTATATGTTTTTGTTTGTTCAAAAATAATAATATTTGAGCATTGAGACCTGATGTATCAAATATGATACAAAATTGAAACTCATACATGGAAACTGATACTTGGAAAAAAAAAATGTATTTGATTGTTCAGAAAGATCAATAAAGCAGTGCTTTTCAACCTTGGGGTTGGGACCCCACGTGGGGTCACCTGAAATTCAAATGAGGTGAAATTTCTAGTAATTGATAAAAATTAAAAAAAACGTACTAATAAAAACTATATGGTGAGTTGACAGAGACAATCCCAATAAAACATGACAAACTGTGAAGCTGAACCTGAAGCACTGTGGTTCTGTTTATCTGTCAAATGTTCATTGTGGTCGGTTTCAGATGCTGCAGCTCTTTCATAATTCATAGTTTGAGTTCTTGTTTGTTCAGTATTAATTGTCAGCCTTGTAAATCCAAGCTGGACTGACTGTACATATCCTGACCAAGGAAAATCAAATTCTCACTTAGTGCAGTAATCTACACCTGGCTTTACTGCCTCCGTTCATAATAATATATATTATATAGATTAAATGTCATCTAAAATTTATGTTTATTTGCAACACAGTAGAGCAAACTATTACATGATCAAAACAAATTAATTTTAGGAAAAAAAAAACAAAAAAAAAACCCCATCTCTTTTGAATGTCTGGGGTCGCCAGAAATTTGTGATGTCAAAATGGGGTCAAGAGCCAAAAAAGGTTGGAAACCACTGCTATAAAGGCTCCAGTTTCAAAGAACTGGAATCTTCTATCAGTGATTTAAATGTTCAGTCGTTACAGGGTTAAAGACCCGCAGCTGCCACTGGTCTGCACATATATAACGCGATATATATGGTGACAGAGATTCATAACCGTGTATGATCTCACTTATTGCTTTTATTCATGCTGCTCACACTAGATCCATGAAAATATTGATTGATCCTTCAGCTCTGTTTACAACTCCCTGACAGTGTTTGTTTTCATCTCTATCGGGCCCTATTAAGAAAAAAAGCTGAAGCTTCTCTGTGGTTTCTTTCTTTTAGAAGGCAGGGGAATATTGAAAGCAGCTCAGCAGTCTGCCTGCTTTGAAATCCAGGAGGCAGCATGATTGGATAAGTATTCACCGCACACCACCGTCCCTGAATGGCCTCGTCTACCTTCACTCTCAGCTCTCTGTGCTCAAACACTGATATCCATGCACATTTACCGTTTCTCTAATGGGTGGAACGGAGTCGGTGAAGACAGGAAGATAGGCAGCTCATGAGGCTGAATTCACATGTGTTGGACTTAAATAAAACATTAAATATTGCTGTATGTTGGATCCTACTGTCACACAGTTGCATGATTGCACATGAATACCTGGGCCAAATCCCAGCCCCTAGTTCCACAATAGCTCTGATTCTGTTCCTCTTCAAAGTCGGCTGCACCACCTTTCACTCCGTCCAAATGGGCACCAATTTAACCGTAGCACAATGCATCATGGAATTACATTCAACAACCCACTGTGTTCAGTAATCACCATAATAAATTCACAAAATCCAATTAAATCTACAGTATGCCTCCCATCGGTGAGTGAATGGTTGTGTAGGAACAGACGGGCTCTGGCTTCAGGTACACAGAATTTCTGAAAAGCTTCCTACAGCTGATAAACAAATACAGGGACAATTATTGAAGGCATGGGAGGACAGAGGCTCACAGAGAATGGTGGGTAAGTGAGCACTGCAACAATCTAAATTTTACCAGATGTATTTTTCTCATTTCTAGTCAAAATATGTCATCACACTTAAAATAAGAGATAATCACCTAAAGAGTAACTTTTCAGTGAGATTTAAGAACTTTTTTTTTAGATAATAGATGTTGAAAATCTTATTTCAAGAAATCTTACCAAGATAATTTTCACTTGTTCCATTGGCAGACTTCTTTTTTTTTTTTTTTTTTTGCTTGAAATAAGCAAAAACATCTTGAATTAAAAAAAAAAAAAAAAAAAAAAAACAGGAACTGAGTAAAACAACATCTGAAATTCAGCAAAAAAATAAAATAAAATCTAGAATTAAGCAAAATAATCAAGAATTCAGCAAAAAAAAATCTTGAATTAAGCAAAAAATCTGGAATTAAGAAAAAAAAAAAAAAAAAACATCTCGAATTAAGCCAAAACAATTTTCTTGAATTAAGCAAACATCTGAAATTTACCAAACAAATCTTGAGTTCAGCAATTAAGCAAAAAAAAAAAAAAAAAAAAAAACTAACTAAGCGAAAAAATAAATAAATAAAAATATGGAATTAAGCAAAATAAAAAAAAAACATCTTGAGTTAAGTAAACAAATCTGGAATTAAGCACAAAAAATAAAGATCTGGAATTAAGCAAAAAAAAAAAAAAATTTTCTTGAATTAAGCAAAAAAAAAAAAAAAAAATTCTTGAATTAAGCAAACATCTGAAATTTAGCAAACAAATCTTGAATTAAGCAATTAAGAAAGAAAAAAAAAATCTTAAATTAAGCAAAAAAAATCTGGACCTGAGCAAAATAATAATAATAATAATCTTAAATTAAGCAAAAAAAAAAAAAAAAAAAAAAAAAAAAAAAAAAAAAAAAAAAAAACATCTGGAATTAAGCAAAAAAAAACCAAATCTTGAATGAGGCAAAAAAAAAAAATCTGGAATTAAGCAACAAAATCTCGAATTAAGCAAAAAAGAAAAAAAAATCTGGAATTAAGCAGCAAATGTGGAATTAAGCAAAACAAATCTTGAACTAAGGAAAAAAAATCTGCCAACGGAACAAGTGAAAATTACCTTGGTAAGATTTCTTCACATAAGATTTTCAACATCTGTTGTCTAAAAATAAGTTCTTCTATCTCACAAGTTCCTCTTTAGGTGATTCTGTCGTATTTTAAGTGTGATGAGATATTTGGACTAGAAATGAGGAAAACACACTTGGTAAGATTCAGACTTTTGTAGTGAGTGTATTGTGCACTTCTGACTGTAAGAGTCAGAGTAGATGTGGGGGGGCCATATGGACTGTGACTTCGTTGCAGCTCAGCAGGAGGCGCCCATGGAGCTGTCTAGCAGTGCGTTAATCTGGCAGGTTTTAATGGCAAAGGCAGGAAACAGCCAACAGCTCTGCATTCCCACAGCAACTGTACAAGTACAGGCCTCTCCAGCAGCCAAATGGACCATGGTTTAAAACCAGAGGAGTCTCTGGGATTGTGTGTGGGTGTTTATGCATGTGTTTCCATACTTATAAGCACCACGTGTACCCAAAATATAAAAAGCCAAGGAGAATCAAGGAGGTCATTTTGCAAATCCCTCTAGAAGCCTCTCTATTTCATGGGGGATACTGTTGATGCCAGGATTTGCTGCTACTCTCATCGTTAGAATGAAGGGGAATGGTTTGAATAATTAGATTAGTTATACTTGTTTCTCAGTACAAGTGATAACAATGATAAACAACATTTACGTAACTCATAAAGACACAGTGCTACTTTTGTGGCAGTTCCAAGATATTGTTTTCTCCACATGTAAGTTTTTTTAAAGTGATTTATCGCCATTTGTTATGGCATTATTAGTGTATTTTGTTTTGTTTCAGTGAAAATCAGGTATTTTTCTACAGGGTGCATTAAAAAAAAAAATGCACATTTTGAAAAATTACCCCCATTTCTGCATTTGATAATTTTTTTGGAATTTTCTTTTATGGATGTCGGTAGGTAGGGGATTGGTGGATATTTGTCCAAATTTACAGACGCAGGTTTTCATGCATGAGTGAGCAGGGGCAAATTGTGCAATCCAAGTTAAAACTGGTTTTCTGTGAAGTAGGGATGGGATGTAAATCCAATCAAAGGTCATGGGAGGGGACAATGGGCATCCATCTTGTTTTGCACCAAATTGCCAGATTACAGCATTAACATTTTGGCCACCATGTCAGTTTCATTTCTTTCCCCATGGCAGCTGTTCCTGCCTTTCAAAGTTAATTCAACTTATTTAGGCCTGAAAATGTCACTGAGGACAGGACAAGTTAGGGTTAGTGTTAACCCGACATAAACTGCAAATTGTTTACTTACATGCATTGCGTTCTTTTAATATGCAAGTCGTTTCTATGCAGGGTGGGGAAGCAAAATTTACAATATTTTGAGGCAGGGATTGAAAGACAGTGTATGACCAATTAGTTTATTGAAAGTCATGAGAATTTATTTGCCACAAGAAAATTTTCATAATAGAAAATGTTTTTATTCTATGTGTCCTCCTTTTTCAATAACTGCCTTCACACGCTTCCTGAAACTTGCGCAAGTGTTCCTCAAATATTCGGGTGAGAGCTTCTCCCATTCTTCTTTAATAGTATCTTCCAGACTTTCTCGTAATAGTTTTGCTCATAGTCATTCTCTTCTTTCCATTATAAACAGTCTTTATGGACACTCCAACTATTTTTGAAATCTCCTTTGGTGTGACGAGTGCAGTCAGCAAATCACACACTCTTTGACGTTTGCCTTCTTGATTACTCATATGGGCAAAAGTTTCTGAAAAGGTATGGATAATAGTGTTAGGTATGATTATGACATCAGTATATGTTTGGTTTCAAAACAATTGACGCAGTGCCTGCTGAGAAAAAACAACTAAATGTTCATTGTAAATTTTGCTTCCCCACCCTATATATGAAGCACATCCGCACCAGTCAGCCACCGTATTCAAGACTCCAGAATGTTTAGTCACCTCCACCATGGGGTTTTACACACACTTCAGTTCAGTGGTGGATAAGGTCAAACACCATTTGGCTTGTTTGGGTTCTATTTCTGCTGCTGATTTGATTCAGAGGTTGAGATGGATTATCACCTAGAGAACACAGTTCAAATACTACAAGCATTAAGATTTTACTCTATATTTACCCACGAAGGGGAGGGAAGGGGTATTGTTTTTGGTTCAGTTTGTTTGTTTGTTTGTTAACTCTCTAGCAACAAAACTATTGGTTGAAACCATAACAAATTTGATTTGTAGATTGCCACTGACCCAGAATAGATCTCATTACATTTTGGTAAAAATAGGTCAAAGTTTCAATTTTTCATGAATTTTAAAATCTTTACATTTACTTTACATTTAGTACATTTACTTAGAATGGGTGAAATTTCAAATGTCTGTAACAGCAAAACTATTGGTTGAATTCATACTAAACTTGGTTTATATATTGCCACTGACCCAGAATAGATGTGATCACATTTTGGGAAAAATAGGTCAAAGTTACTATTTTTTTAAAACAATTTTTAGAATCTTTTTTTCCCCATTTACTTATAATGGATGAAAATTGACATGTGAGTAGCGGGCAAAACTATTAGTCAAATGCATACCAAATTGGGTTTATAGACTGACAGTGACCCAGAATAGATCTCATTACATTTTGGTAAAAATAGGTCAAAGTTTCAATTTTTCATGAATTTTTAAAATCTTTACATTTACTTTACATTTAGTACATTTACTTAGAATGGGTGAAATTTCAAATGTGTGTAACAGCAAAACTATTGGTTGAATTCATACCAAACTTGGTTTATACATTGCCACTGACCCAGAATAGATGTGGTCACATTTTGGGAAAAATAGGTCAAAGTTAATGTTTTGGGGTTTTTTTAAAGAATTTTTAGAATCTTTTATTCCCCATTTACTTATAATGGGTGAAAATTCACATGTGAGTAACAGCTAAACTACTGGTCAAATGCATACCAAATTGGGTTTATAGACTGACAGTGACCCAGAATAGATCTCATTACATTTTGGTAAAAATAGGTCAAAGTTTCAATTTTTCATGAATTTTTAAAATCTTTACATTTACTTTACATTTAGTACATTTACTTACAATGGGTGAAAATTTCAAATGTCTGTAACAGCAAAACTATTGGTTGAATTCATACCAAACTTGGTTTATATATTGGCACTGACCCCGAATAGATGTGATCACATTTTGGGAAAAACAGGTCAAAGTTAATGGGTTTTTTTTAAAAGAATTTTTAGAATCTTTTTTTCCCCCATTTACTTATAATGGATGAAAATTCACATGAGTAGCAGCAAAACTATTGGTCAAATTCATACCAAATTGGGTTTATAGATTGACATTGACCCAGAATAGATGTCATTACATTTTGGAAAAATAAGTCAAAGTTTAAATTTTTATGAATTTTTTTAATCTCTTTTTTTCCCTCATTTATTTATCATGGGCATAATTTCACATGTCTGTCACAACAAAACTGTCAGTTGAATTGATGCCAAATTTGATTTGTAGATTGCCACTGACCCAGAATAGATGTGGTTACATTTTGGGAAAAGTAGGTCAAAGTTAAAATTTTTTATGAATTTTTAAAATCTTTTTTTTTTCCCATTCATTTATCATGGGCATAATTTCACATGTCTGTCACAACAAAACTGTCGGTTAAATTGATGCCAAATTTGGTTTATAGATTGCCAGTGACCCAGAATAGATGTGGTTACATTTTGGGAAAAGTAGGTCAAAGTTAAAATTTTTTATGAATTTTTAAAATCTTTTTTTTTCCCCATTTATTTATAAAGGGCGAACGTTGTCTATGCTGTCTATGTTTATGCTGATGACATGATGACATCAGCTGGATCGATGCCAAAATAAGCGACAATATGTGCGAGGGACGGGGTTTGTTTTGCCTGGCACCACTTGTTTTCTCTTTTTTTCCAGAAAAAGAAAAAAAAAACACTAAAATGCAGAAGAACTTCTGTCAAACATTACAGTCAAAGGCTTATGAAGAACATTATCAGCCCAGAATCTGCAGAGAAATGTGCACGAATGAGCACCAGCCACCACTGCACTGTGATGGAGGAGATTTCAATAACTATTATGAAAGTTGTTTTTTTTTAATTCATTCATTCTTTCAAGTCATTCAGTTCAATACTTCATTGTTTTTGCAAAAAATAAGATTATATTCAAGCATCATCTAAACCGCAGGTGTCAAACATGCGGCCCGGGGGCCAAATTTGGCCCGCTAAAAGGTCCAGTCCAGCCCTTGAGATGAATTTGTGAAATGCAAAAAAAAAAAAAAAAACCACTCAGATGTTAACAATCCTTTAAGTTCAGGTTCCACATTCAGACCAATTCAATCTCAAGTGGGTCATAGTAACCTATAAATACGCACAACTCCAAATTTTTCTCTTTGTAAATGTAAATGTTTTCATGTATTTACACTAAAACAAAGTATAATATTGTAAAAAATATCTGAATAACCTGAACAAATATGAACAACCTGAAATGTCTTAAGAGAAGAGCAATTTTAATAATATTAACCCTGTTACTAAATGTTTTGTGTATTTGTAGATCCATTGTGATCTGTAAGTTATAATGTACTTGTGGAAATGACTGAAGCTAAAGCATAATATTGTTAACCCTTTCATGCACGAATTTTGAGAACCTTAATAAAAAAATTTTCCTGAGTGTTTTTAATCATCTTTAGGCATGAAAAAAACAATGTGATTGAAAATTTTCTCCTGAAAAAAAAAAAAAAAAGTAAAAAATACATAAAAAAAATAATGAAAAAAAAAAAAATTCTTATGAACCTATTTTTCATGATGTTGCAAAAATGTCCACTCAGCTGGACACACGTTAAATTTTTGACGCACAGAAACATGTATTTACTGATAAATTGTGTGAAAACTATGGGGAGGGCATGTGATTCTGAGGGTTTACACTCAGGAGAGATCTACATAATGTTACTAATTCATGTCAGAAAAGATATGTAGTGTCTTAAAACTTTAATAAAGACGTGTAACAAAAAAAAAAAAAAAACCCGAAAAGAACAACAAAATCCATGAATATACAAGAGAGCAGCTGTAGAATAGCTGTCCACTGTAGTGACCACTATGCATGAAAGGGTTAAATTTACACATTTTTTTCAGTTTGTTCATATTATTCACATTGTTTGAAAGGATAGTTTGTAGATGTAAACATTTTCATTGTGTAATTTTATTTTGTTCGCTCTAAAACATCGAGAAAAGTTTGGAGTTGACATTATTTATAGATTATTATATTTTT
This sequence comes from Sphaeramia orbicularis, assembly GCF_902148855.1. Classification (NCBI taxonomy): domain Eukaryota; kingdom Metazoa; phylum Chordata; class Actinopteri; order Kurtiformes; family Apogonidae; genus Sphaeramia; species Sphaeramia orbicularis. The sequence continues at coordinate 13,390,026 of NC_043962.1, read as the reverse complement.
ATTTTCCTGGTTCGGCCCACTTCAGATCAAACTTAGCTAAATGTGGCCCCTGAACTAAAATGAGTTTGACACCCCTGATCTAAACTGTCATAGTTGACATTTTATAAACTAAAATAGATGAATATTTGTGCTCAAAATAAGTAATACTGAGTCAGCCTCAGAAACTGAAATGCCTCTTAATCCACATTTTTCATTAAACTGTAATAAAGAACCAGACCAAAGAACAATTAAGTTATTTCTTTTGTTTATTTAACCATCAGAAGTTCATTACATAACATTTTTTTTATCATGAATTTGCTTTTTTTAAATTTTAGACCAGGGGTGCCAAGCATGCGGCCCGCCAAAGGGTCCAGTTCGGCCCCTGGGATGTTTTTGCCAAGCACAAAAATTCCACAGTCTACAATTGAATTAAGCAAAAAAAAAAAAAAAGCTTGGATTAAGGAAAAATCTTGAATTAAGACCAAAAAAAAAGCCTTCAATTAAGTAAAAAAAAATCTTCAATTGAGCCAAAAAAAAAAAAATCTCAAGTTTAGCAAAAAATCTTGAATTAAGCAAAAAAAAAAATTCTTCAATTAAGTAAAAAAATCTTGAAGTTTAAAAAAAATCTTGAATTAAGACAAAAAAAAAAAAAATCTCCAATTAAGTAAAAAAAAAAAAATCTTGAATTAAGCCAAAAAAAAAAAAAATCTTCAATTAAGTAAAAAAATCTTGAATTAAGACAAAAAAATCTAGAATTAACAACTTAAATTTTTTTTCTTTGTTTTAGGGCAAAAAATATCATTAAATTATGAAAATATTAACATTTACAAACTATCCTGTAACAAAAAACGTTATAATATATATTATATATATTATATATAACGTTAATAACGTGTTTTTAATTTAAATTTCAGTTTTTTTCAGGGTTTTTTTTGTTTTGTTTTGGATAGTTTATAGAAGTAAGTATTTTCATAATTTAATGTTTTTTTGTTTTTTTTTACACTAAAACAAAGACAAAAATTTGCAGTTGTCATTATTTATAGGTTATTATGTTCTTATTTTCCTGGTCTGGCCCACTGCAGATCAAATTTCGCTGAATATGGCCCCTGAACTAAAATGAGTTTGACACCCCTGTTTTAGACTGTGTATCCAACTTTAGTGTGGATAAGGTGTAGGATTAGAGGTTATGGAATAAATTAAAGTCCAAACACAGAGTAATGGAAGGACCTGTACATTAAACATGTACTGTACTCCCCATCTACAAGCCTGATTATATTTCCTTAGCGTTTGCAAGAGAGGGAAAATGAGAAAAGCCATTAAAATGAACTCACGGAGCTACGTCTATTATGAACAATGACACAATAACAGGTTCAGACAACCACACAGAGACAATACACTACGGCCCTTAAGTGCTCCCAGCGTTTCCAAGCCATTCCCTTTCAAGTTAACCTGCTGAAGTAATCAGAATTACAATAAATACCATTAGGAATGCACAAGAATGGTACAAAGCAAAAACATTTTTCAATTAGCAATCTTATCACCCCAGTGTGGTGCCGGGCCTGTGCAGAGCAAAGACAATGGATACACAATGCACTTCCATTCACAACAGTCGGCCTCCTCAGAGCATACCTTCTCCAAACAACAGGGTAGCACTGTGGATGTAAAACATTCTCTAATTAGTGTTTTTTCCCTCATTTCTCTGTGTTCATTGATTGGCCATTGTAGTCAACACAATGGTGGAAATTACACATTTGTGTCCACAGTTAATATCAAATTGTTTTCATGAATTTGTGTCAATACAGACTTAATTAAGACGACACTTGAACAAGGTTTTTTTGTTTTGTTTTGTTTTTTTTTACAAAAAAGATGGATGATGTCTAAAACGTTGGAAACACATTTTTGACCCTTTACCCCCTCCATCAGTTTGACAGGCACAGTAACCCACTTTTGCATTCCAACTGTCACTCTATGGTGTTAAATCATAACAGTCACTACATTTATATGCACAAATTATTATGGGTTTTGTCCTAATTCAGAAAAAGATATTCTTTTTAGTTATTTGCATGAAATTGAATATTCCACCACAATTTCCATTTACAAAGCAGCACATACTCTTTTTAACATTTCAAAATGTGGAAAATGGCTGGAGCAACTGCTTCCCCCCCCGGAGGAGAGGCAAGGCGTGTTGTTTTTAGATTTGGTTTGTTTGTTAACACCGTAGCAGCAAAACTATAAGTGAATTCATACCAAATTGGGTTTATAGATTGCCAGTGACCCAGAATAGATTGGAAAACATTTTGGGAACAGTAGGCCAAAGTTCAAATTTTTCATGAATTTTTAAAATCTTTTTTTTTTTTTTTTTTTTTACCCATTTACTCATAAAGGGCAAAATTTTAAATGTCTGTAGCAACAAAATTATTGGTTGAATTCATAGCAAAATGAGTTTATAGATTACCAGTGACCCAGAATAGATGTCATTACATTCTGGGAAAAGTAGGTCAAAGTTAAATTTTTTTATGAATCTTTTAAATCTTTTTTTCCCCCCATTTACTTACAAAGGGCGAAATTTCATGTGTCTGTAGCAGCAAAACTATTGATTAAATTCATACTAAATTGGGTTTGTAGATTGTCAGTGACCCAGAATAGGTCTGTTTACATTTTGGGAAAAATAGGTCAAAGTTCAAATTTTTCATGAATTTAAAAAAAAAAAAATTCCCCCTATTTACTTATAATGGGGGAAATTTCTAATGTCTGTAGCAGCAAAACTAGTGGTTGAATTTATAATTCATACCAAACTGGGTTTATAGATTGTCAGTGACCCAGAATAGATTGGAAAACATTTTGGGAACAGTAGGTCAAAGTTCAAATTTTTCATGAATTTTTATTAAAATCTTTTTCTTTTTTTTTTTTTTTACCCATTTACTTATAATGGGCAAAATTTTAAATGTCTGTAGCAACAAAATTATTGGTTGAATTCATAGCAAAATGAGTTTATACATTACCAGTGACCCAGAATAGATGTCATTACATTCTGGGAAAAGTAGGTCAAAGTTAAATATTTTTATGAATCTTTTAAATCTTTTTTTTTCCCCCATTTACTTACAAAGGGCGAAATTTCATGTGTCTGTAGCAGCAAAACTATTGATTAAATTCATACTAAATTGGGTTTGTAGATTGTCAGTGACCCAGAATAGGTCTGTTTACATTTTGGGAAAAATAGGTCAAAGTTCAAATTTTTCATGAATTTTTAAAATCTTTTTTTCCCCCTATTTACTTATAATGGGGGAAATTTCTAATGTCTGTAGCAGCAAAACTAGTGGTTGAATTTATAATTCATACCAAACTGGGTTTATAGATTGTCAGTGACCCAGAATAGATGTCATTACGTTTTGGGAAAAGTAGGTCAAAGTTTACGTGTTTTTTTTAATTAATTCTTTTAATCTCTTTTTTGTTTTGTTTTCCATTTACTTATAATGGGCAAAATTTCAAATGTCTGTAGCAGTAAAACTATTTTTTGAATTCATACCAAACTGGGTCTATATATTGCCAGTGATGCGGAATAGATGTCATTACAGTTTGGGAAAAGCAGGTCAAAGTTAAAAATTTTAATGAATTTTTAAAAAAAAAATTTTTCCTCCCATTTACTTACAATGGACGAATTTTGAAATGTCTATAAAACATCATTTTTGTTTTAATTTACTTCAAACGTGGCACATACAGTATATAGAGGTAACTGATATGCTGACATCAGTACATGCATAGACATGATGACATCAGCTGGATCGATGACAAAATAAGCTACAAAATGTGTGAAGGGTGGGGTTTGTTGTGCCTGGCACCACTTGTTTGTTTGTTTTGCTACTTTAGATAAGTTTTTTTTTTTTTTCTTTATAGCTTTTCACCATTTGTAAACTTTTTTCGCCAGAGAGAACACAGCCTTCCTCTTTTACTCCATCTACAATCTTGAAAAGGTCAGTATTGTGATATTTGCAAATTTTTCCGAATACCTATTGATATCCAAGTTTTTTCCGTAACATTTTAAACTAAGGTTTTTTCTTCTTCCAACCACAGATATAGGCTTCTTTTTTTGGACATGTGTCTCTACACCATCCTTTCACACTGTTTGCTGTTGACTATAAATGAGAGGTAAGGTGTCATTACATGCAAAATCTCATTTGAGATGCATGTTCTGAATGCGGTGTAGGTTTGTACATCCAAAGAATGCACCCAGAACCTTAACACATATCCCACAAGGTTTCATCAGACAATGTGTGTGGTGAATTTTCCGATTTCCATGTTTTTGGACACGTCTACAGCGACACACAGCCCCTGTTTATGTTCAAATGTCCTCCCTGGTACAAATGAACAGATAAAAGCCCACATTTCTGGTCAAAGGGAGAAACACACTTACTTTTAAAAATAATGACAAATAATATCAACTGGTTTTTGAATCATGCAAATACCGTAGGAAGGTGCACAAAGGAATAAAAAATGAGGTTTGTGTTTGCAAGACTGAACATCAGGTCGGGAGCTTTTAAAAAAAAAAATCACATTTTTAATCTGAGTGCGTATGGTTGCTTGTACACGAGACTATTACTAAATTATTCATTTTCATTTGCCAGTAGCTTATTAGTCTCTTTCAGTCTACAGTCAAAACCCAGAGTATTTTGTGCATGTAAACATAGTTAATGTTACAATCAGAATAATTACAATTCCACACAGAATATGCTGTTAGTACGATCCATATTAAATGCAGAATGTCACGAGAGAATACGAAGAATAATAGGGGAATATTTGCGTGCATGTGAATGTATTGAGTGAAAGATCCAAAGGAAATAAAGGAATATTTCTGGAACAATAGCTCAGATATGTAGACATAAAATACTACAATATGCATGTGAGAGCTACATTCGCAGTATAATTGGTTGTGGGAGTTTGATGAATGAAGAGAAGAAAGGAGAGGTTGACCCTGTAGAAAACTTATAATTGATATAAGTCTTCATTATTTATACTTTCTGTATCTTCTACACAGTTATATTGTGTAACATCATATTTACTGGTACTACATTTGTTGGAATGACTGAAATAATTGGGTGTTTCCGTGAAACTGGGTTCATTTTGGCATCTGGCTCTTTTCCAGCTTTTTAGACCCAATAATAAAAGAGAAATTTAGACATATTTCCCCCTAGAATGTACCTAATGATGACTCAGATAAATGCAAACAAAAAAATTACACTCTTGCTCTGAGCCATCCCAAAATTAACGAATTTTTAATCAAATATTGGGGCCAAAAATAGGACCAAAATTGGGACAGGAAAAGCTACTTAAGTGTCAGTGCATTTGATCTTGAAAACATGGTCTTATACAGCACTATAAATAAAGACACTGTTAAATTTGATGATCCTAGTGGTTTTTCTAATCCAGACGTGGGTTTTCTATGAGTTGGCAGTCTTATTCCAGGTTTTGTATGTAACCCATTGTGTCCATTTGTGTTACACGCAGAACCTGCCCATTTAAACGCATATAAATTGAGAATGATTTAGATTTTTGATTGATTTTTTTTTTTTTTTTTTTTAATTAAGTGATTTATTCCGAACACGCAATGAAATTTAACATACATATGAACAAGCAAAACATGCATAATAATACAAATATCAACAATCATAACAATCTTGGACAGAAGAACAGCACAATAGTTCAATTTCCATGCATTACTTGCAGAACCTGACTTGTTAAAAGCATATAAATCGCATATAAATCATTGCAAACACAAGCAGGAGGCTTTAACATTTAAAGCAACTCTACTTTGACGCAAATTCTAATTATGTATCTTAACCCTTTCATGCATCGTGGTTTATTATTCTATTCTAACAGCTATTCTACAGCTGTTCTCTTGTATATTCACGGGTTTTGTTGTTTTAGTTCTATATCAGCCAACACAGCACCATCCCATACACTGCAATTCATACCATTACTGTAACTTTGCTGTTCTTGGTAAACCTGATCTGCACCAACATGTTTGCTAATTATTTTTAGACTGTAATTAACAGCTTTCTTAAACAAAAAGGTTTTGTTTTTGTTTTTGTTTTTTTTGCATATTATCTCCATGAAGTGAGCAATACCTGGTATTAGAGTATGTTAAAAGGTGAGAAAACATCAGATTAGCTGCATTAAAAATGTTCTTATTTCATAGTTTTCATACAGTATATCACTTTCTCATATTGTGATTTAAATATGTTTCTTTGCTTCAAAAATTAACCACATGGTGTCCAGGTGAGTGGACATTTTTGTAACTCCACAAAAAATAGGTCCATTAAAAGACATTCAGTCACATTGTTTTTTCATGCCTAAAGAGGAATAAAAACACTCAGAAAAAAATCTTGACTAAGGTTCTATTAATTCATGCATGAAAGGGTTAACCTGTCAGCTACATTTCCTTTTTTTTTTAGTAAGTAACCCAGGTTTATGTCTCATTAATTTTCTTATTATAGGTCCATTAGCCTCACATGGCGGCTAAACATCTCATATATTACAAATTACTGCAACATTACTCAACCACAAAATCTTCTTAAAGGTAGGTTAAATTAGGATCTTCTTTTATTTTAAGGTTTACTTATGACATCTTTTGCCTTATTACCCATAGAATTAAATGCTTTAGCTATATCTTGGTTTGGCCTTTAACCCTTAAAGACCCAAACATCCACCATCAACCAAAACCATCTACTGATCTAAACTGTTGATACACTAATCCTATCAATTCTTGTAAATAATTGGTGTAAAATACAGTTTGTCATCTTTTCATGGTCATCAGATATGACCCATTTGGACGTTCAGAGGCTCTGTAGTTACCATGGAAACACCGTCATCTTCTACAACATTGATTCACCAGTAAAACCCATGGAGTTGGATCAATGACAGTGGATGGAGATGCTTGTTTTTATGTTTGGTTAATGATATATTTAACTAAAAAAGTGACCTTTTCTTCTGTTTTCGATACAATAATTCTCAACTTTAATTTGAGCTTTAATGAACATCTACAGGGTGGGGAAGTAAAATTTACAATATTTTGAGGCAGGGATTGAAAGACAGTGTATGACCAATTAGTTTATTGAAAGCCATGAGAATTTATTTGCCACAAGAAAATTTACATAATGGAAAATGTTTTTATTCTATGTGTCCTCCTTCTTTCTCAATAACTGCCTTCAAACAAAACTTGCGCAAGTGTTCCTCAAATATTCGGGTGACAACTTCTCCCATTCTTTTTTAATAGTATCTTCCAGACTTTCTTGTAATAGTTTTGCTCATAGTCATTCTCTTCTTTCCATTATAAACAGTCTTTATGGACACTCCAACTATTTTTGAAATCTCCTTTGGTGTGACGAGTGCATTCAGCAAATCACACACTCTTTGACGTTTGCTTTCCTGATTACTCATATGGGCAAAAGATTTTGAAAAGGTATGGATAATAGTGTTAGGTATGACTATGACATCAATATATGTTTGGTTTCAAAACAATTGACGCAGTGCCTGCTGAGAAAAAACAACTAAATGTTCATTGTAAATTTTGCTTCCCCACCCTGTACATGATCAGTGAATTAAATATAAGAAAAAGCTCATTTCCACTGGAAAAAATGTAAAATTCAGAGGATAATATTATAATAAATGGTGACAAATAACTTTGGAAAGGTTATATAGGGAGAAAAAATCTTTTGGAAACTGACAAAAAGCCACACTAGGTCCTTATGGGTTAATAAATTGAATGGATCTCATAAATACAACAGTGAAGTTTGTCCGAAAAATTGTAAAAATCAGCCCTTGAAAGAATGAAGGCAGTACCCATAACATGCGTAGTGAATGTAAGAAGAGATCAGCTAACTGAAAGTACTAAGTCGATGGGGTATCCAAAGTCAATTACTTACATTATTTATGTGACCAAGCAGATTAAGTTTATTTACACTAAGTGGGAAACCTCATAAAAGAAAAAGCTAAAGTCTCTTGTGTTGTTTTAGACTGGAAAACATGGACCACCCCAGGTTTATCAATAAACTGTGTAACTGTGAATACCCCACTGTGCGTTGTCTTATAAAAATCATATCTATTCAGTGTATTTATATATTTTTATACAACTGGCATTAACGAGACAGCATACGAGACCACCCATCAGCGAAATAGTAAACACATCTTCAAATAACTGACTGAGAAAACAAGAAACCTTTGGAGAAAACACTGAATATCAGTTTAATGAAGAGAACTCCACTGAAAATGAACATATTTTATTTATTTTTGTCTAAGATTAATTCCAGTTGCACGTAGAACATTAAGTGCAAATATTTTCTAATAGTATTCCTTATAATATTAAAGCAGAAACAGGCCTGACAAGTATTTAACTTAACATATGTCCAGTATATCACATGTAAAATGTACATGAAAGACTCAACAAATTACAGTGTGAAGCTGTGGAATGAGAAGACTTGGATTAACACTTTATCTGACACCATCATCCTTCTCCTCTAATCAAACCTCAGATGTGTATTGATCTGCTCATGTTCAGCGCTGAGGAGGTAGATCATTAGTCTTTGATGATGTGTGGTTGGACACTGGACAGCACATTCCATAAACCACATGTGATTTATGTTTCCAAAGTTGGATTGTGCAATTTTACCCAGAACAATTTCAGCTCTTTAACTGATGCAACTGCTCTTTCTATATAAACTGTACCTGGTGACTTGTTTAGATTAGATTATTTTAGTTTAGATTAGATTAGTGGTTCCAAACCTTTTTTGTACAAAGGCCCAATAATGGCATCATGAGCCTCCTGCCCCCCCGTATTTAGAAATGAGGGTGTGTGGAGTGTACAGTATTCCCACCCAAATACAGATTTGCAATTGGGGGTGGGAAACAGTATGCCAGGGGTGTCAAACTCATTTTAGTTTAGGGGCCATATAGAGTATAGCCTAATACAGAGTGACACAAAAAAATGGGAACTTTTTAACAATCCAATAAAACCAAGAGTGATGGAAGAAAAATGTTTTATTCATAGTAATTGAAACCTTAAAACATGCCATTTAAGAAACAATGATGGAATTTTCATTTTTTAAAAATTACTTCCTGTAGATGGCGTCCTCCTGTACGAATGCATTCTTGAAATCTGCTGTTGAGATTCCTCATTGACCGCTGCAACATCTCAGCTGGGATACTGTGAATTTCATCCTGAATTCTCTGTTTTAACTCATCCAGAGTTCTTGGTCGAGTCGTGTATACTTTACTCTTGAGATAGCCTCACAAGAAAAAATCACAAACGGACAAATCTGGCGATCTAGGGTGCCAGGAGTACGAGCACTTCTTGGTCGTCCTGTTGGTTTCTTCTTAGGGCAGATCCAGTCTCTTCAAAGTTATTAATCCAACATTTTATTGCGTGTTTTGATGGAACAGCACCATGACGTCCTAAGTTGTAAAAACGTCGGAACTCCCTCTGCGCAGCTGTCAAACTATCACCATTTTTATAAAACATTTTTATGGCTAACGCACGCTGTTGCCCATTCCACTGATCCATGGTTACTAAAATGGGGGTGTGTTTAGTTGCTCAAGGTCACTGTCTCGCAGTGCTGCCACTTGCGCATGTCTGCCAATACGCACTTCAAAAATTCCTGTTTTTTTGGGTCACCCTGTACTGGGCCGCACCAGTAAAATAATACAAATAATAGGATAAGAACTTATAATGTCAACTCCAACATTTTCTCTATGTTTTTGAGTGAAAAAAGTCAAATTCTATAATGAAAATGTTTACATCTACGAACTGTACTTGAACATAACATGAACAAATTCGAACTACCTGAAAATTCTTATGAAAAATAAGAGCAATGTTAACAATATTACGCCTTAATTCATCATTCACACGTGCATCAAAACTTACAGATCACAGTGGATCTACAAATACACAAAACAGGCAGAATATTGTTAAAATTCCACATTTCAGACATTTTTGTAAAAGGTCAGTAAAATGTAAATGTAACCATTTTGTGTAATTTAACTTTTTTTTTTTTACACGAAAACAAGGAGGAATATTTGCAGTTTTCATTACACTGGTCAACAACAAATTTATTGTTTAAGTTTTTTGAGCTGATTTAGGATAATTTTGGTGTGCTGAATCCAAAAATCACATTCATTTTGCTCAATCAGGTCAACTTTCTGAACTATGCTACATATTGGCTTTTTAACATTTTTGCTTACATTTATGGGCATTTTCTCATCATATGATACAAAATTCTTTCATATTTCTTGCAATAAATGAGTTCTGAAGATTTTACTTTTGCCAATTTATGATTAATGTTTTTTTTAATATTACAGGTGAATGAAATGGCTACGACTAAAAGATCTTGCAAAAATAAGCCTGACGTATTCTGCTACATCTGCGGTGAATACACCATTGTACCTAACAGGAATCAAGTCACAAGTTTCATAAAGTGTGCTTACCAATCTTATTTTGGTATTAATTATTATATTTTGTGAGAAGATCAAATTTTTCTAAATCAAATTAGCAAAACTAGAAGCACTCGGAGAGCGCAGACCTCCGCCAAGGCTGACCAGTGGCCCCCCCTGTGGGCCCCCCCACGCCAAGGAGGTTATGTTTTTGCCAGGGTTTGTTTGTCTGTCTGTCTGTCTGTCTGTCTGTCCGTTAGTGTGCAACATAACTCAAAAAGTTATGGACAGATTTTGATGACATTTTGGGGTCTGTGCCCCCCCCCCCCCCCCCCCCGTGGGCCCCCCACCCCTGATCACCACCAAAATTTAATCATTTCTTCCTTATCCCATTTCCAACAAACCCTGAAAATTTCATCAAAATCTGTCCATAACTTTTTGAGTTATGTTGCACACTATCGGACAGACAGACAGACAAACAAACAAACCCTGGCAAAAACATAACATTGGCGGAGGTAAAAACCTGACCTGATAGAGAAAAACAGATGTCATTTTTGGACTTAGCGGTGCAAAATGGTCCTAATTCAGTTGAAAAAACCTAGACAACTTGCAAAAAACATTTTTTTGTAACCCAGTGTTATTTATAGGTTATTATGATAGTATTTTACTGATCTGATCCACTTAAGACTGAATTGACCTAAAATGATTTTAACACCATTAACTGTTAATATCTTCAGTGTTATTTTCGCATTTTACAAATTCATCCTACAGGCTGGATTGGACCCTTTGGCAGGCTGGATTTGGCCCCCGGGCCACATGTTTGACACCTGTGTGGTATGCCAACCTGAAAACAAATTTGCAACCGGGGGGGAGGGGGGACTTTTCGCGGGGTTGAAAAATGCTTAAACATTCCAACCTCTTGTGTTCCGACATGTGGGGAATCTGCTGCATCTGCTTAGGACTAATAGCAGTGAGTTTGTGGTTTTTCATAATTTTTTTCCCAGCCATCCTGCGCTCGCAACCCCCCTCAGTGCAGACAAAGCCTCGCGCCCCCCTGGGAGCTCTGACACCTTCCTGAGGGGGTCGCGCCCAACAGGCTAGGAACCACGGGATTAGATTTGTTTCGATTAGATTAGACTTTATTGATCCCACAATGGGGAAATTCAATGGTCAAGACAGCAACAAAGTAAAGTGCAAGAAAGAAAGTGTACATGTATAAATATAGTGCAAAAAAAAACAAAAAAAACCCAAACATAATAATAGTAATGGAAAGTATACAGCCTATGTGGTTGTCTCAGTACTTTCCGATACCATTACCATCTGAAAGGCTACATGTTCCACTTATGACCAATCTCCTCCATTTCTTAGTCATTCATAATGTGCCAATCATGCATCTATTTTAAGGTTGCCACGCCGAATACGCCGTTATAACCATGATTAGAGATCTCTGTCTCAGATTAAAACAGCTGTTCTGTCATGTACTTAGAGGAGCTTTACACAGACTTTAAACGCTCTGGGGATTTGTGTCAAGTCTGAAACATTTCAACATAACACAAAACAATGCATTAGCTGATAGCAGAAACTTCATTCATTCATAAAACAAAGTTATAATCAGAAAACAGTGAAGGTTAAGATAAAATTCACAATCATCACTTCAAAATGTGGCCTTTATTTTTGCTTTTCTTTGTCTCGTTCAGTGAGTTTTAGCGGTAGAGAAATAACACTTGTACTGTTGATATTAGCATTAGCTTAGCGCTGCAAAGTTTGTTGCATTGGTCTGTTTTATGAAATTATTTATTACGCAAGCTGGTCTCGGACTGTTCGCTTGGATTAGCGATTTTCATTTAAGTGCTTGTTATTTGGATTGTGGTCTGTTTTGTCTTGTGGTTATATGGATGTATAGCATGTGCACATTGCTATCACCATGGTAACACAGACGAACAGCTGGCAGCCAGTACCAGAGGCATTCGGGGTTAATGCTTTATCGGGAAAGTGACTATTTTTGGTCATTTACTCATACATTACAAGACAGTGACAGTAACAGTTGCAGCAAGCCAACAATCTCAGGTCCAATGTGGTCTCCAGGGTCTGTAAGGTCCACCTCTGCATGAACAGTGAGTGGACCTGCTTTGTTAGGTACCATGAAGTAATGGTACTAATGTAAGGAATGATGTTCAAAGGGATAATGTGGATGTGGACAGGGGTCTGGATCAGTACTTATGTAGTAATGTTCTAAAAGTGATGTTATTTTCATCTTACATATGTTTTTCTTGTATTTTGTTATATATACACACAATTCTTGGATTTTTTTTTCGTTCTTTTTGCCACTTGCGGATAAGGAACCAAATATGGTAACTTCGTTGATCTTTATTTTCAACATAGCAATAAAAATTTTGAACAATTTCACAAAAGTAATAAATTATTATGTCCACCAATAACAAGCTAAAGCTAAAATTTTAGAATTTCAGAGTATTTCTATAATGCCCTACAAAGGGTTAAGTTTCCAGTTCAAGTTTCAAGTTTATTTGTCATATGCATTCAGGGTACAAGTACCATGACCATGAAACAAGTATGCCCTGGCTCTCTCCGCCCAAAATGGAAAAATAAATAACAAACAAATAACAATAACTATCACAGTGTAGTGGTTGTATTCGTGCGTTGTGTTAGATATGCCAAAAACAAACTTCTTTGGACACTGGTCGTTTATTCCTGGCAGAAAAGTATACAGTTAGTCTCATTAGTAACACCCAAGCCTTGTTCTCACACTGCTAAGCTAAAATATTAAAAGAAAAAAAAAAAAAAAAAAAATCGAAGTTAGCCTGTACACCACATTAATCATGCTATGAACATATAATTAAGAATATTGTCATTTTCATTCAAGAATATGCTCGGCCAATAGGGAGCTAAGCGTTACACAAATATAATGGTGTAATACAAACACTTAGATATGAAATTAAAATAAAAAATGTAAAATAACGATGGGACTAACAATGAGTGTACTCACCAGGTACACAGCACAGCGAAACTGCTGCTATCTCCCTGGGGTGCACGACCCTAGTCTGCAGGGGTGTTGCATTCAATGGCGATACAATAAAATTGTAATTAATACAATGAAACAGTGTGAGATGGCAAGCAGAATCAAACACTACATACATTACCTCCGTTACAACAGCAACAATAAAAATACTTGAAAACCGCTTTAGCCCTATCAGCCCGCCCGTGGGCCAAAAAAATTATATTAATATTAATCTACTATAAAAATATTATAAATCAGGACAATGGATTTTTTTTTCAACTTTTGCTCAAAGTTTAGACCCTAATGTTAATAAAAGTACATCAAAAGTGTATTTTAGTACAAACTTTAATGTTCAAACATGATTTTTAATCTTTGTGGGGTGAAATATTCGCTATTAAAAATCTCCGACACGAACAATTAATTTATGCATATCATCGTCAATCCAGCCGAAAAAAAACAGGCGAGGATAAAAAAAAATTCTAATTTCTCTTTTAGTTTGTTACAGTTTACTCAGGTATAGTAATAGATACATTATTTTAGACAATGGGAATAGATTCTGTGAGGTCTCTAAATGTCCATAGACACCAAGAACATCCATATTAACCTTATTATTGTGAAGTAATTCTTCATTTACTTTGGGTATGTCTTTTTAGGTGTTTTTCCCTTGAAAATATGGTCAAGGTTAAGCAGGTTAACAATAAACAGCTATAGGGTTAAGAGGCTACAGGTGAATGATCCTGCCACTATGAGACAGAAATATCCACCTTAACAACATCCTGCAGATCATGTGACGTCTAAAGTAGGGTGACCTGGTGTCCCACTTTGTGCGGGACTGCACAGCATTATGACCATTTTTTCCACATCCCACAAATTGAGACGATGTCCCGCATTTGATTGGCTCTGGCTCTCCAACGTGAAGGACAGTTGCTTTTCTCCAAACATGATTTTCATTTTATGGTGGAGACAGCACTGTCGCCATAGGCTGTGTCCGCTGTCAATCAACCAACATACACGTGGGGTCAGGAGTCTATCAACCTGTCACTGGTGTCCTCCTGAGCTTTGTCCACTGACACACAAAAAACTCCGATATCGGCATGCAGATATTGGCGGAAATCATGGAAACTCCTTGCAAAAAGAATGGGAAAATGTTTATACATGGATGAAAGTGGTGGGGGTCTGGCGGATGATTCACAGAGGGTATCCTGTGAACTATGTCCAACTTATTTCTCCCTCGTGCATGGAGGCGAGTATGACTTGAAGCGACACACTGTGTGTATGTGATGTTTGGTTAGATTTGATCATATTCCCTTTTGCCAATTTTTAAGTTTGGAATTTGAACTGAGAGACTTGAGGTGACAAAATATGCTGTTGTTGAGTATGTGGATATTTAAATTTTTGACCAATATTCCACAGGATATTTATCTTATTCTATTTTTTATTACTGTGGTGGAACGCAAAATGTTTGACTGTTCTGTGTATGGATGTACAAAAGTTTTTGGTCCAAGTAATTTTAGGTTGGCTGGAAGTGGAAACAGCTGTTAAAATGTTGTCAGTTATGCCTTTTTGTTTTACTGCACATAGATTAGTTTACGTTTGAGGGTTGAGAACATGTACTCAAATTTTTAAAAAAAAAGCTAAAAGTAAGTAGATTTTTTTTGGTTTGTTTTTACAAGCAAAAAAAGTTGATGAAACCTGTGCAAAAAAAGCAAAAATAAATGCCCAGTGCAAAAATATGCATACTGTACATTTATTTATAAGCTCGACAATAAGATGGACATTGTTTAAAAATCTAGACTTTGTCCCAGCATTACAGTTACGTGTCCCACATTGTCCCGCACAAACACACTCCTTGTCCTACATGTGGCTCGTAAGGACCTGGTCACCCTAGTCCAGTGTTTCTCAAAAGGTGGGGACTCATTTTAGAGACGTACAACAAACAGATCTACTGCCATGGTGATCTGTCACTAGACTACACAAAGAGTTTAGGTTTGGAGAGTGAACAAGGATTGGACTGGAAAAGAAAAATGTGCAATGTCTCTGTTTTTGTACAGTTTGCACTTTGATGTTCTCAGATGTGCAACGTAAACGGGCTCATTGCAGCCACTGATATTGTTAAAATGTTCATCTTTGTTACCAAAATGTATTTGTTGTTCTAAAAAAAAAAAAAAGTACCATATTGTCATAGTTGTAAGATAATTACACATTTCCTATTTTTATTTTGAAAAATATTGTCTCAGGGAGCAGTCTTGTTGAGTTCATTTGTATTGTTCAATCAAAAACCTACGTTATTTTTAATTTGCACAACAAATTATTCAAGGAAAAGCAAAAAGTATTCTTATGATATTGATGTTTCTTTCAATAAAAGTAATAATTGCACCACAGGTACAATGTTGTTGGGGCTGAGGGGGGCTTGGAGATTTTTCGCGCTCCAAAGGGGGGCCCGACAGAAAAAGATTGAGAACCACTGTCCTAGTCTAAAGGGTAAAACTTTGTGGCTCAAATACATTTCCATTTCATTAGTATGACTTTAAATAGACCGCACAATCATGTATCGATTTCATTTAGATCTCAGTGTCTGTGTTTGTGATGCAGATGGACCGCGGAAAAAAATAAATAAATACATAAAAATCACACAAGCTGTTGACAAACTGAGCACAGGTGAATGTGGTGCTGTACTGGAAATAACATGGCTTTGGTCTTGAGCTTCTGGGGTTAATGAATCCATTGGGAATTTATTCAGAAGTGCCGCCATCTGTTCCATCAAGTTCCATCTTCCCAGTCGACATTTCTTGCTTAGGTTCTGCTCGTCTCTCCTTCAGAGTCTTCAGTTCTTCGTCATGAATGCCTGTATGATGATGTGCCGTCTGCTGGTTATTTTCCTGATTTCCCACCCGCCATCACAACCTTCACATCTCTACAGCGCTGACATGTATATAGCGACGGAAAAATGAGCATCGCTTTGCCTCAAAACGTAGACTTGACAAAATGAAACAAGTAACCTTTGGCGACATCAGTGACTTACCTTTGGAAGAACTCGCTCCAGGAGAGTCAGTTACAATAGTGTTGTCACCAGTGTCAAGACAACAGCCCCAGGACAGACAAAGGCAATGAAAAGAAAATAAAGCCCATAGCAACAATGCGGTCACAGGCAATCTTGCGTCCCCATGAGGATATGTGGGAAGTCTTCGTGTATCACACTTTGGCACTTCACCAGATAAGGAAGTCAGAGTGGGGGCGAACACAAGCTTCGACTGGACGTTTGGAGATCAAGTCAGATCAACACTTCTAAGATTACTGCATCAAGGGACCTACAGGCCTCTTCTGGAATCATAACTGAGGAGACTTCGCAACAGAAGATACAACAGATGGTGCATGTGGCAGGGCAATCAAGATCTTAGTAATTACAAGAGAGAAGAAATCATCCCTTTCTACCAACAGTTATTACATTTCGGATTAACACGAACCATTGTAATTGCCCCAGACAACTGTGTCTGAGCACAAAACTGTTTTCCGGAGACTGAGCTCATGAAATTGCATTGTATGTTACGTCAGTTCTTATTAGGGATGCAACAGTACTCGGGGAAAAACGTGTAGCATTTGGTACGCCCTACATGGGACAATCCGCCCTTATGGACTGAGGGATTTCAGTTTTGTAATTGATTTTGCTTAGGCGCTTTCTATACTGCTCTCTCTCTATGGACATGCATGTGAGCACACAGCACAGGGAAGTCCCGCCCCTCAGTGAGAGACAACGAATAGAGAAGAAGCTTTAGTCTCAACACACATCAGACTCCTGAAAATTTCGTGTAAGCTCCACCGTAAAAGAGGTATAGAAGCTGGGAGTTGGATGTTCAATTAAGTTTTACTTTTGTTTTCACCGCTGTTGCGGTTGTTACGGCACTTATGAAACGCACCCTTCTTGAATTTCCCTCAGGATCAATAAAGTATCTATCTATCTATCTATCTATCTATCTATCTATCTATCTATCTATCTGATGATGATGATGATGATTTGGTTTTTTTTACACTGATATACAAATAAAACACAGTGTACTTTTTCGATGGAAGAAAATTTTGAGTGGTTGACTTGATTTTATTCCTTTTTGCCCAAAGTTAATGCAAAAAACCAATATGTTCATTAGTACCTTGTGAAGCAAAGGTTCTTTTACGGTGATTGCTTCATGATTTTTGTTAAATAAAAAAAAAAAAAGACTAATGCCACATTTCCACTCTGTGGGACCAGCTCAACTTGACTCGGGTACCAGATGCTATTCCTGGAGACTGTTTCCATTACAGGATACTCCCAACTTTAGAGTACCTGAACGTCATAGAGACGCAGCATGTAACTTCCATGACGTCTGCTCAGAGGGTTGCTGATAAACTCACTCTTTACGTGCTGTCCCGTGAAATTCACACTAAATTTTTTCATCGACCACCAGGGACAGAAATGTCTGAACCTCCTTGACTGACCACAGTGTAGTTTTGTGGATTGCCATCATGTGGATTAACGTACCGCTTTATTCACTGTAAACTTCCGAATCTGTTTTTTTAAAATGGTGGGTCGCGCATTGATGACGCAATGACGTAGAGACAACTCTTTGACCAGTCAGTGGTCTGCAGTGTTTACACGTCACGTTTTAGTATCTCTTCCCCCATTTTGGAAACTCGGCGGAACAGATACCAAAAAACTAGTACCGGGTACTAGATTCCAGGTTCTTTTACGTAATGGAAACACAAAAAGGTCGAGTTGAGTCGAGCTGGTGTCACGTAGTGGAAATGCGGCATAATGTTGTACTATTTTCCATGTCCCCTATCAGTTCTGGGTCCTTACAATCGTCATAATTTTTCTCCCCCACAGTGTCCAAGACTATACCAGTTATGTGCATACTTATAAACTAGGAAATAAAGATCTAGACCCCTTTCTCTGTAAAGATCCTCTGATTCATGGATTTTAGCAGATTGTCTGAGCCTGAAAGTCCCCTTACTGTCGTTGGTCAGCCGTTCTGTACAACCCTGACCTTTTCCTCAAACGGTCTCAGAGGAAATAATGTAGCTAATAAATATGACACAGATTGGATTGTCCTTCCTCTGCTGTAATTATCTCTAATAAACCAGCAATAAAAGGTACATAATTTCAGCAAATCATAATTACTCGTCCAATCTGGTCTTCTGCTGAAGGTGTAGCCATGTCCTGGTTAAGCAAAACAAAACGTAAATGACCTCCAATACACTTAGACATATTTGCTCAATTTCTTTATTTTAATGGTTACTTGATTCAGAAGTGTTTTTATAAGAATACATCAATAGCTTAGGACAAGTGCTGTGAAGTTCCATAAATCAGTGAATCATGTGGTGCAACCTTTTACCTCATAGTGATTGATATGTCTCTCAGCATTTGCCTGCTATTGGTCATTAGAGTGTTTGGCTGTAATTTAGTCAGTTGGGTGTTAATAACTCTGTTAAAAGATGTTTTGTGGTGAATACATGTTAAATTGAAACATGATTGGTTTTAACACAGCTAGAGGTTGTCATTCAGTAAAAGGCTTAAAAATGAACACTTCAATATAAATTCCTGTTCATTTTGAGGCTAATAAAAACATGATTTTTTTTTTTTTTTTTTAAGAGAAATACTGTAGTTGTACAGTAAATTGTCTTTGTTTTCTTCATAACTATGATGATTTAACAAAGTGTGTTTCTTGTATGTCCGAGTTTTGCAAGTGTTCACGGATAGAAAGAGTTTGAATATGATAAATATGTGAGGACAAACAGTTTGACAATTAGACCTTTATTCAGCAAAAATGCCACACAATACCTCCACTGACCATACATCAAGACTTTATTGTATTGAACCTAACCTGTGAGTCATATTAGGTGCCACCCATTAGACTGACTACTGTGATATTCATACAAAACCTCAGCTGCAGCGTCAACCTGATCAACTGAGAATTGTAATGCAATTATTTGCTCCCTGCTGAACTTTGCAAAAAAACATTTTATAGGAGGAGGTCTCCAAATAAAAATAGGGTTTGACAGGAATATTGCAAAACATCTTTTTTTACTGCAAGAAATCCCATATAATACCTTGGGTGGCCATGGCTCAGGTGGTAGAACAGGTCGTCCAATAACCGAAGGGTTGGCGGTTCGAATCCTGCTCTGTCTAAGTGCTGTTGTGTCCTTGGGCAAGACACTTCACCCTCCTTGCCTCCAGTGCCACTCACACTGGTGTATGAATGTTTGGTGGTGGTTGGAGGGGCCGTAGGCGTGAATTGGCAGCCACGCCTCTATCAGTCTGCCCTAGGGCAACTGTGGGTACAAATGTACAGGGGTTGGACAAAATAATGGAAACACCTTAAAAAATCAACAAAATATAATTTAATGTGGTGTAGGTCCGCCTTTTGCGGCAATTACAGCCTCAATTCTCCGAGGTATTGATTCATACAACTTGTGAATTGTTTCCAAAGGAATTTTAAGCCATTCTTCAGTTAGAATACCCTCCAACTCTTTTAGAGACGATGGCGGTGGAAATCGACGTCTTACTTGAATCTCTAAAACTGACCATAAATGCTCAATAATGTTGAGGTCTGGGGACTGTGCCTGCCATACGAGATACTCAACTTCATTAGAATGTTCCTCATGCCATTCTTTAACAATTCTAGCTGTATGGATTGGGGCATTATCATCTTGAGGTGAAGGTGTTTCCATTATTTTGTCCAACCCCTGTAGTTTACCACCACCAGAGGGAGAATGTGAGAGCGAATGAATAATGGATCAGTAATGTAAAGTGCTTTGGGTGTCTAGAAAAGCGCTAAATAAAGTCCAATCCATCATTATTATTATTATTAAATGAGGGTTTTGACACAGTCTTAAGGGCTGACCACTAGTATTTA
Source organism: Sphaeramia orbicularis (assembly GCF_902148855.1). Taxonomy (NCBI): domain Eukaryota; kingdom Metazoa; phylum Chordata; class Actinopteri; order Kurtiformes; family Apogonidae; genus Sphaeramia; species Sphaeramia orbicularis. The sequence goes on along the minus strand of NC_043962.1, from coordinate 13,369,725 downwards.
GGTTCACTGATGATGCTTTAATATTTGGGCTCCGCCACCTACAGTCAAATTCTATTAAGTATGTTTTAAAAAGCAGTGTTGGGAGTAACAAGTGTCAGAAGTAATGCATTACACTAACAGATTACTTTTTGCTGTAACGCAGTAGTGTAAGGCATTACTAATCAATTTTCAGTAATATTTTACTCAGCGCATGTTCAGTAGCGCTTGAGTTACAACACATTTTTCACTCATAATTTAATTACTCAAATGAAAACAGAAAAGAAAAAGCAGCAACACTGAGACCTGAAGGAATAAAGAAATCCATCTGTAAAGCTGATTGATTGATTGATTGATTGATTGATTGATGTATTTATTTCGAACATGAACGTCAAACAGAAGAAAATAAATAAACACTTAAACATACGACATATAATACATATTCAAAAGGAGTGAGAAGAAGTACAACTTATAAACTCCCACCCCCTCTCCTTATATAATTAATAATAACCTTCCTAGTCTAATCATATCTACACACTATGCCGTAATATGACTGATACTTACTAGTAAATAATTAGGTTTCTGGCTTTATATTAGTATGAACAAATATAATATGATTTACATAATCACATAATACAATAACACATATGTAAATACATATTCATACACAGATCTATACACACATATACACCTACATATATACATACACACATACACACCTATGCATACATATACACACACTTACCACATACTTGTACATCTTTATATCACCCAGTGATCCCCAAGCCCTCCCTCCTACCTGTACCTCTGAAAAATTGTGTCTTTGTACCTCTTTTTAAATTCTTTCATGCTTGGACATTGCTTTAACTCTATATTAAATCTTTTCCACAGTCTCACCCCGCTGACAGAAACACAAAAACCCTTCCTAGTCGTGCACATTAAGGGAATTTTAAAGTTAATTTTCCCTCTTAAATCACAACCCCCCTCATGAATACTGAATAATTTCTGTATATTTGTTGGTAAAAGATTATTTTTAGCTTTGCACATGCAAAATGCAAGCGTTCCTGCTGGGATTCGAACATTGTAGACCGTAGCGTTACTTACTGAGCAATCCGTCTATATGTACTTCGGGGGTGTTGGGTTCTACTGCACACGCACCATTTATGACGAGAGTATATGTAACTCATGTCATGGAACGCATTACAATTCTGAGACAGTAATATTGTAAGGTAAGGAATTCCTTTTAACTCTTTCATGCACAAATTATGAGAACCTTAATCAAGATTTTTTTTCCTGAGTGTTTTTATTCCTCTTTAGGCATGAAAAAAAACAATGTGATTGAAAATTTTCTTGTGAAAAATAAATAAATAAAAAGTTAAAAAAAAAAAAAAATACATTTGAAAAAAATAGTAATAATAATAATAATAATAATAATAATAATAATAATAATAATAATAATAATAATAATAATAATAATAATAATAATAATAGGAACCTATTTTTCATGAAGTTGCAAAAATGTCCACTCAGCTGGACACCATGCATTTAATTTTTGAAGCGAAGAAACATGCATTTACTGATAATTGCGTGAAAACTATAATTATTACACTCAGGGGACTACACAATGTTGCCAATTCATGTCAGAAATTATATGTAATGTCTTTAAACTTTAATAAAGATATGTGTTAAAAAAAAAAAAAAAAATCCATGAATATACAAGAGAACAGCTGTAGAATAAGTGTCCACTGTAGTGACCAGTATACATGAAAGGGTTAAATAACAGTAACAAATAATCTGTAATGGATTACAGTTTAGAAGTAACTTGCACGACAGCTTGTTTGTAACAGGCAGAAGTTATACTATGTAATTTGCATTGTCCCTATCAAATAAACTTAATAAATTAAAAAAACAACACTGCTGAAAAGTACAAAGTGTGACTTGCATACAAAAGTTGCACAACTCCAAGTGTATTGTTAGGTCTTATTTAATGTGGCAGAAACATTATGTGCTCTTTGCAGCATATACAGTTTAACCTTTTAGACAGATTGTGAGGGCGTTTAAAACATTTTTTGTCATAAGCAAATGGATGATAATTTTCAGAAAATTACTACATATCTACTTGATCAGTAGTAATTCATGAGTTGATTAGCTGAAAGCAGAAAAAGCATGTGAATAGTCCTTCCATAATTAGATATCACCACAAATGACAGTATTTGATATTTAATGAAATGATAAAGCAATTACAAAAATATTGTCGCTGCTACTCTTTAATCTGCTCAAATATTTAGCTAAATTATGCTTGTTATTCCAAAAGCATTAAGTGTTCTTATTAATTATCATAAATCTAGGATGTCTGTTGAAGCGATTAGATAGAAATAATGATTTTTTGGGAATAACCCTCAGGAAATGAAGCCTGAACAGGGACTTGAACCCTGGATCCTCAAATTAAAAGGCTGATTCTCTACCAGCTGAACTCTCCAGTCCCACAACTGTATGTTTATATACTTCCTAGTTATTTTGTGGAGGTATAATGCATGGTGTTCTTTCAAGATAAAAGGAGTGTTTTGTATTTTCCTAAATGGGAACATGTAAAGAACAAATTAATTGAAAGTAATTTTGTTGATGCAATATGTGGTTGTTGGGTGCACTTTGTTCAGAGGAAATTTCTCCCTATATTTACAATTTTAAAATACTTCCGCTTCGAAATGGTCAGAAAAATGGTGCATCAACATTCCTCTCATCCACATAAACTGAATAATGGGTGTCACTGTAATAGGCTCTGTGATTCCGAAGTGGAAAAGATGAAAAACACACAGATGCAAAGTGACTGAAAGAACAAAAGCCAGATGAAAAATGGTATAGACAAAGAATACAATAGTTGACAAATTAAAGGAAAAACCTGATGGGATTGGTATTGTAAGGGTCTCATATGTTCGCTGATTGGAATCTCCAAAGACGAGTTCAGGATGCGTCTTGATCTTAGTTCACAAAATTTATTCTGGTCACATGTTCAATATAATCATCAGCGCTGGCCTCTTCAGAACTGAAGTTGCAAGTAGGGCTGAAAGATATATCATTATCATATCGGTATCTAGATATGAACATTCAAGATATTAATATCGAAAAAGCAACAATATAAACGATATAGATTTCCGCAGTAAAAAAAAAACATTTTTTACAGTAAAATGTTTGATTTGTAATTTATTTATTCGTACTTTATGTTAATGTTGATGACTGGTAGTGAGTTCTTATAAATAAAACTGCACTTTCCACATTCTTTTGTATTATGATGTTTGTATTTTTCTGAAATTCTGGGTTTTCACCAAACCCGTAGTCATATCGTATCAATATCGAGATATCTGGCATGAATATCGAGATATGAAATTTTGTCCATATCGTTCAGCCCTAGTTGCAAGAGCCCAGAAATCTGGGTCCAGTTGACAGTTATCTCCACAATGGGCTCTATGCACAGCCCCACTACTTCCTAAACTTCAGGCAGCTCCTTTATTTCCTGTCTTTCATTATTGGACACACTGATTAATCCAGGTGTTCCTGTTACTTTTTGTTGTGACAACTGTGGTCAGACACACCTGGATTAATCAGTGTGTCCAATAATGAAAGACAGGAAATAGAGGAGCCACCTGAAGTTTAGGAAGTAGTGGGGCTATGTATAGAGCCCATTGGTTGGACATTCGGAACATCATCCAGCTCCATCTTCTGATTGGACCTCACTTATTGACGTGACTTACCAACTGTCAGTCCACGCCTTGCAACTGGGATGTGCTACGCAAAGTGTCATGACTTATCTTAGATGTGTATCTATTGGAATGCGAGTTCTCAGCTCCCTGTAGCCACAACATCTCCTTCTCCAAGCAGAACTGACCATGAATTTATCAGCAGTGACATCCATGACTTTATTGTGAGGCCAGTTTATCAGTAGAGAAGTGCATTACTGTGAGACACTATAATTATTCTTCAATTAAGTCAACAATGCTCCGTCCACAGGGCATGGGGGGGGGGTTCTGTGACCTTTGCAGTCATCAGATCTGAACACCTACAGGAGACTTTAGACCAGTGGTTGTGTTAACCGAAAATATTCCATCTTGAATCTCCAATTCCATCCTGAATACAACACCACAGAGTCCTGAACTGGGTTGGGTACCGGACGGATGGTTGATCCACAGTCGGTTTGTTTTATTTTGAAGTGAACTTCACCTCCATTTACATCTGACCACAGACATCACTGAGCAGCACATAGAGATTTATTCAGGACGTGTGTTTTAACCAAAAAGAAAGCCCTTAAAAGTGAGTTACACAGTGTGTTTAATCTCAGGTCGGGTCGCAGGTCTAATGTACCTGCCGTGGGGGTTTGAACATTACTTCTTTCAAACAACTCACCGTTAGTTCACCTGTGGTAGACTCCTATCCAGTTGATGGCCAGTGTGCATATTAATCACTCACTGTCAAGTCTTATCTCTTTGTTTAGCTGACTGTAGCAAAAATTACACTACCAGTCAAAAGTTTGGACTCTGGTGGACCTGGTTTTCTTTACTTTCATGACTATTTACATTGTAGATTCTCACTGAAGGCATCAAAACTATGAATGAACACATATGGAATTATGTAATTAAAAAAAAAAGTGTGACATAACTCAAAGCATGTTTCATATTTTATATTCTTCAAAATAGCCCCTTTTTGCTTTTATTTCTGCTTTGCACATTCTTGGCATTCTCTCGATGAGTTTCATGAGGTAGTCACCTGAAATGTTTTCCAACTGTCTTGAAGGAGTTCCCAGTGATGCTGAGCACTGGTTGGCCATCTACGGTCCGTCTCATGCCAGTTAAATGAGAAGGTGAGTCCAAACTTTTGACTGGTAGTGTATATGCTACTTTGCTAGCGTAAAATGTCAAGATAGCCAAGTGTCCAGTAAATGTGATGGCATTGATAAACGTGGTGAAAAAAGAGGCACTAAGCAAGTAATAGTGATAACATTATCAGCCAGCAGCAACTACAGTTACTGCATCATTGAGATATTTTTGAACATTAAATACCACTAAATATGTCTCATTATCATTAAAAATTAAGTTTGACATGACGGATAATAATGTGTTATGACGGAATTTTTACAACCCTGTCTGTCGAAATGACGGACAATAAAAATGTCTAGTGCAACCTCTGTCTTAGACCACCACACCAGACAGAACTCTCCAAAACATGGAAAGGAAGAATATCTTTTGGAAGTTTGATGTTTAAAACAGGGAACAATAATAAATACAGCAAAAGCTCTGAGTGTCAATACTAAACTTATCCTCCATATAGAATGAACCGTAAACTTCTATACTGAATATAAGGTTGAATGTGCTTCGGCATTCATTCCACCGCTTAAGGAAATTCTCATAAGGGAAGAAATACAATCATCTGAAAAGATCTTTACTTGATGTGGCAGCAAGCATTATCTGAAACAGCCCTCAAAAATCTACTGTTCTATAAGACAATGGACTTTGTATTGCAGTTTCAGTCTGTAATACGTGGTCATATCTAGAAGTGAGGTCATAAAAGGGAACCATCTGAATGCCTGTCATCTCATCTTCCCCTACGATGGCAGCTAGAAATGCAAAAAACAATGACAAAAAAACTTCTCTATAACTAGTATTTGGTATATCTTTTTTTTTTAGATTTATCTTTTTTGAGCAATGTAACAGTGCATACATTATACATTGCCTTTTATATAATTTTCACCCCTATACCCTAACCAACCCCAAGGCCTTCCGAGAAGGGGCAACAGCAAAAAAAAAGAACATTCTAACAAAGTCTGTGCAGTAGAAAATCAATTAAGTGGGTCATATCTGATGACTATGAAAAGACAAAAAACTGTATTTTACACTATTTTATTTATATGTATTGATAGAATTAGCGGATCAACAGGTATTAAACAGTTTAGATCAGTAGATGTTTTTGATCGGCGATGGATGTTTGGGTCTTTATGGGTTAAATATGACAAAATACATGATTTTCACTGAAACAATGCAAAACACAGAGAATAATATCACAATAAATTGGGATATATCATTTCAGAAAGAAAAACTTCAGAAAAATCACATTGGAGCTGCCACAAAAGTAGCATTGGGTCTCTATGGGTTAAACCAAGAAATGTTACCATTGATGAGATTTATTTGAAAAAACAGGAGAACCAACAATTTACTGTAACTGTAGATAAACACATGTCAATTGTCCAAGAAAACATTCACATTTTACTATATTACACTGGGTTACAAAAAAATGTTTTTTGCAAGTTGTCTAGGTTTTTTCAACTGAATTAGGACCATTTTGCACCGCTAAATCCAAAAATGACATCTGTTTTTCTCAATCAGGTCAGGTTTTTTTGCTAATTTTATTTTGAAAATTTTGATCTTGTCACAAAATTGATTACATTTTTGTGACTTTATCAGTTGATTTTTTATATAGTTCTCACCCAAAATAGGTTTTAAGAGAAAAAAAATCATTTTCTAACAGGACTCCTGTTAGGTACAATGGTGTATTCACCGCAGATGTAGCACAATACGTCAGGCTTATTTTTGCAAGATCTTCTAGTCGAAGCCATTTCATTCACCTGTAATATTAAAAAAAGCAATCTTAAATTGGCAAAAGTAAAATCTTCAGAACTCGTATATTGCAAGAAATATGAAAGGATTTTGTATCATGATGTGAAAATGCCCATAAATGTAAGCAAAAATGTTAAAAAGCCAATATGTAGCATAGTTTAGAAAGTTGACCTGATTGAGCAAAATTAATGTGATTTTTGGATTCAGCACACCAAAATTATCCTAAATCAGCTCAAAAAACTTATACAATAAATGTGTTGTTGACCAGTGTTATTGGTTAAACTATTGCATTACAGGGTTTCATGTTGTTTTTTTTCATCCAGTTAAGGGTAAATTACTAACATCACAGTTCACTCCATGTCAGTGACTGTTTCCATTCAGCACTTTGCAGTTAAAACCTCGATCTCCTCATCCATTGTTAATGAGTGCGTGTGCGTCTGCTGTACGATGCTCTGAAGATCACATCACTGTTTAAATCCAATTAATCTCTTGGGTTGAATGAGGACATGCACTCTGAAGAGAGAATGCATACAAGCAAAATGTAGAAGGAAAATCACTTGACACTTTTTTCCTGCAATAAAATGAAAGACTATGGTTTTGCTGAGTGGAAAAAAAAAAAAAAAAATCAAAGGATATACCAACTATGTGCAGATATATGTTTATGTTTATGTTTACGCATTTGGCAGACGCTTTTTTCCAAAGCGACTTACAGGGGAAAACCAATTAAATCACTCAATCAATCAAATTTTATTTATTTAGCGCCAGATCACAAAAAAGTTATCTCTTGACATTTTATATATAGAGTTGGTCAAAACCAGACTCTAAGTCAATTCTACAGAAACCCAACAGAATCCTGTATATATATGTCTATATATGTATATATAATCCTATGTATATATGTGTCTGTACAGATATTTGCTGGTTGATATTTTTTATGTAGCTGCTTTCTTTTGTGTTTACTGCCTGTCTATTTATTCATTTTATTTATTTTATATTATTATAATTTTTCTATTTTTTTTTTTCAACTTTTGATCTTTTGTGTTTGTGAGATGAAGCCTATGTCGAGTCTGTCTCTAGCTAGAGCTAAATGTTGATTGTATACTATATGTTCTTGTGTGCCATGTACCAAGGTCTTAAAAAAAAGAGTTCAATAAAAACTTGAATTTCAAAAAAAAAAAAAAAAGGATATACCAACTGCTTATTTCTACAGTCTCATCACCTCGAGCTCTATGGTAGGTTTCATTTCTCTTTAAGTGCTGAAATTTTTTTTTTAGCATTTTTTTTTTTTTTTGGGGGGGGGGGGGGGGGGGGGGTAAGTATGAATGCTCTCATAGCACTGTAGTATCCCCAAACCCCTGATAATAAGCCATTCCATTAAATTCTCTTCTCTCTCTATGATTTGCCCGAAACATTTACCACAATCGTTCTTCTATGTGCCCCCTTGACATTGTACCTCCCAAACTGTTTAACCCTTTAACCTCTGAAACATTATTCCAGAGAAACATGCTACTGTCAATCGACGTCTGTTTCAGTGTCATAAAAGCTGCTGTGAGTGTGTGCTTGAGTTTCTTTTCTTCAGTGGTTTTGCTTTACTATAGCTGTTTTCAGACCGACAGAACTGTTAGTGTGTTCTTTTGTTGGACGCTCAAAGAATAAGTCCAGATTCTTTTCAGTCTCATTTTTATAAATTTAATCCTTTCATGCATGAATTATGAGAACCTTAATTACGATTTTCCCCCCGTTTCTTTTTTTTTTTTACCCACCACCACCCCCCCTTCGGAGGACTTCATTTTTAACTACACAGGGGTTATTTTCTTTGCTCAGAACAAAAGTAAATAACCCCTGTATTATTAAGATAAGAGGACAAAATGAAAATTCTTGAACTATTTATTTTTAATTACAGCTTGTGTTTCAATGTGTTTCAATCTCAAACTTTAAATTCGCATGTTCATCCATTCCTTGCTTGTATACATATACATAGAGGGAGGGCTCATATAGATGAAAGTGTACAGGGATAGGACGAGACAAGACTGTGGTTCCTCTTTAGGCATGAAAAAAAAATGTGACAGACTTTTTTTTTTTTTTAATGAACCTATTTTTCCTGGAGTTACAAAAATGCCCACTCAGATGGATACCATGCATTTAATATTTGAAGCCAAGAAATGTGTATTTACTGATATACTGTGTAAAAACTATGAAATAAAAATGTTTTTAGTGCTGCTAATCTGATGTTTTCTCATATTTAACCCTTTCATGCATAGTGGTCACTACAGTGGACAGTTATTCTACAGCTGTTCTCTTGTATATTCATTGATTTTGTTGTTTTAGTTTCATATCAGTCAACATATTGGACGCTTATGCATCATCCCATACACTGCAATTAATAACATTACTGTAACTTTGCTGTTTTTGATAAACCTGATCTAACATGTTTGAGTGTAAATCAGTTCCTTGTTATTGCTATTAGACTGTAATTAACAAAAAAAGTTTGTTTTCTTTTTTGCATATTATCTCCATGAAGTGAATAATGACTAGTATTAGAGTATGTTAAAATGTGAAAAAACATCAGATTAGCAGCATTAAAATGTTTTTATTTCATAGTTTCCACACAGTATATCAGTAAATACTTGTTTCTTTGCTTCAAAAATTAAACGTATGGTGTCCAGCTCAGTGGACATTTTTGCAACTCCATGAAAAATAGCTTAATTAAAAAAAAAGTTAGCGCAATGGTTTTTTTTAATGCCTAAAGAGGAATAAAATCACTAAAAAAAAAAAGGAAAAAAAAAATCTTGATTAAGGTTCTTGTAATTCGTGCATGAAAGGGTTAAACATACTCTAATACTAGTTATTACTCACTTCATGTAGGTAATATACAAAAAAAAAATCATGTTAAGTAAAATGAGAATTACAATCTAATAATAATAATAATAATAATAATCAGCAATTGGTTTACACTCAAACATGTTAGTGCAGATCAGGTTTATCAAAAAACAGCAAAGTTACAGTAATGGTATGAATGTCAGTGTATTATGGGATGGTGCAAAAGTGTCCACTGTGTTGGCTGATATGGAACCAAAACAACAAAATCCACAAATATACAAGAGAACAGATGGAGAATAGCTGTCCACTGTAGTGACCACTATGCATGAAAGGGTTAATTTTGACTTGATCTGTCCACAAACAAAGTACAACTCAATGCTGAGGATCCACACCAAGCAGGAAAATGGATCCAGCATGCATCACTTTTATAATCCTTCTAAACTGATCTTCAAACTATGGGCTGGGTCACCAACAACAGGCTAGCGTTATTACCTCCGCCAAGGAGGTTATGTTTTTGCCAGGGTTTGTTTGTCTGTTTGTCTGTCCGTTAGTGTGCAACATAACTCAAAAAGTTATGGACAGATTTGGATGAAATTTTCAGGGTTTGTTGGAAATGGGATAAGGAAGAAATGATTAAATTTTGGTGGTGATCGGGGGTTGGGGGGGCCCACGGGGGGGGGGGGGGGGGGGGGGGCACTGATCAGCCTTGGCGGAGGTCTGCGCTCTCCGAGTGCTTCTAGTCTAACTCTAAAGTCAAGCAAATGTGATACCTCAACTTACATCTTATCTCCTGTGGTTTCCAATCCTTTGTGGGCATGTGTATTTAAAAGTGTGCCTAAGCTAAAACCTTAGTCCTGTGATCATAAAGTTGTCAGTTTGGTATGTTGACCAAGATGTGACCTGTACTATCCTAAGAACTTTACCACTAAGCAGTGAAACAAAGGAATCCTAACTACTACTGACTAATATGGGATTAAACATAACACTTCAACTATCTAAATTAAAATAATATTTCAGAGCCATACCGTTGCCAGTTCCTGCACCTAATCTCGAATCAGCTGACTGAAAATCAGAGTTGTAGGGAATCGAAAATTTGGGCACCAAGTAAAAAAAAACAAAACAGTTTTTCTAAGCGAACCATGATGATATGAGTGGATGTCACCAGGTTTATCTTTGTCAGAAGTGGAAAAAAAAACAAACCAAGAAAATGTGAGTGTGGAAAATGACAGAAACCGAGTGAGGAAAAAATTGTGTAGTGCTCAGCGGAGGAGACAAAATATTTGCTTACGATTTGGACGTCTACAGATTTCCAGCCGACGCTAGATAGCAGCACTAGAAAAAGGAAACTACAGGGTGTCCCATAAGTCTCCATACATAGGAGACATAATACATTCCATACATATATGGTTCTAACATGTATTTCTTTATATTTCTTCTTTATAGTTCTTCAGCAGTGGAGGACACGCATTGAAATGTGTTCCCGACAAAATGGCAGTCATATAGAGCATATTATATAAATAAAAATGGTTTATGTCAAGAAACGTTTATTTTTCCTATGTATGGAGACTTATGGGACACCCTGTATATACTGAACTGGTTGAGGAATTGGCAAGGGCTGGGTTCAACCGCACAACAGAACAAGTCACCAACAACTTTGTGCAGATAAATAATGATCTGTATTCAGTGTACAAATGCTCACAGGTAGTCGATACAGTCCATAGCACTGTTATTTTCTCTGCCGTGAACACATCCACTTTCTTATGGCCTTTTTTGGTGGCGAAGCAGCGGCCTCTGTCAGTGACGTATCATGGGCTCACATAATGGCATGAACATGGGACGCTGACGGGCAAGCATTTCGGTTTCCAGTGTAACTGACACCGAGCTGGCCGGTCTGAAAAGAGCTTGTGTGTTATAGGGTCAAAATGGAGTGGAATAACAGAAAATGACAGAGGAATTGAAGTTTTACAGGTTTTTACTACACAAGGCACTCAGAATGTACATCAGTAAGAGATTTAGGATGTTGAACATGAACTGGGACACACTGAACAACCAGTATTTGAATTTTGGCCCAGTAGTTTTTGTTTAGGGGCTCTTTTTCTAAATTGGTCCAGTCTCTTTTTGACACCTGGTTAAACTCCAAAAAGCGGTTACATGGTCAAAACTCAGTAAAAAAAAAAAAAAAAAAAAGCAAAAAAAATAAATAAATAAATAGAGGAAAATAACCACAACACTGGAAACAACAGTAGAAATAAAAAAACAAAAGTAAAATAGTGTAAAAAAAAAAAAAAAAAATCATACATACAGTCTATTTTAACAGACTTGGTCTCACTGCTCTGTGTTTTACCCCCCATTCCATAGGCGGCAGGGGGTGTGCACTGAGCATGCTCAGATGTCTATGAAAAGAACAAGGTCTATTATTTCAGCACAGTTTGACATTTTTCCTATGGAGTAAACGGTTGAATTTCTATGAATATTATGAGACACATCAGGGGTTAAAGAAGCCATTAGCCCCTCTGAACCAGCCCTCCTTCCTATTATGAACCAGTCCTTCTACATTCCTGAAACAGTATTTTTTTTTTTTTTTTTTCGATCTCTGGGCAAAAACTATAGTATTTCCTTTCAGCATAATATAATTCAACTGAACCGAGAGATTTCTACCTGCTGTGGAAAAATCTACCCCATGTTACAGACTATAGCTAATCATACATCCTGCATATACTGTATGTTTTCAGACAAATATGGAAGTTGAGTTGTAATTACCAGTCACGGTTAAGACTCCCACTTTACTTGAAAGCTTGAAAAAGAATGGCTTCACTTTTCCACAGCTGCGTCAGGTAATCTGTCTTTGTAGAAGCAGGTGTGTATTTTCAGATTTAGTCCTTCTCCCCCCACTTGCAATTAAAGCACTTCTGAATAAAACACACACTTGGATCCAGGGTTGGACTATGTTCAATGCTCTGAATATGAAGTATTGAAAACATAAGGCCATTTAAGTCGCTCTTCTATCGTACTTGAGGGCTGTGATGTTGCACAACTGTTCTGATGTACCATTATGCATTTTCTCTTGCCCTAATTATTTATTCAGATCTTGTATGGATCTGACCATTACATTCAAGACAGTTTGAGAAGTGTGAATTTCATCTTTATAACCCCCCCGCCAAACATTTTTCAGTATATGTCCTTTTTTAAAGCACATTTTTGGCCTTGGGCTGCAAGTAATATAACGTCCACACTGGTGGTGAACCTTGGAGTTATAGCTAAATCATATATACCAAAAGCGCCAAAGCAAAAGTCAAGTTCAGGTTGTAAGATTCACCTTTGAGAATTTTATAATATATACACAGTTTCCGTAAAGTTCTGTCAGGATCATAATGCATTAGGGAAGGGAATCGATAAGAATTTAACGATTCCGATTCCATTATCAATTTTGCTCATTAATCTGATTCCTAATTGATTCTCTTTGGGTGAGGGAATAAAAGAGTACAAATGGGTGTGTTTGCATTAACTGTCTTATATTTCCATCTCTGCACAGAAAATATATACAGTATGCAGAAGAAATAATAGATGACGCCAGGTCCGGTTCAGAGGGGCGGCACAGTGAAACTGAAACTTAAGAAGCTTTACTAATTCCTCTTTCTCTTCTTGTTGTGCACCTCATTTCCTTTCCCCTACCTTCGGTGACTTTTATTTTAGGGGGCAGGACATTTGTTGCCCACAACGGAACCCTATTACTGAGAATTACACTCAAAATTAGAATAATATTTCCTATCGGCTGATATTATTGCTCATTCATTCTTTACACAGATTAATACTCATAGGGCTGGATCTACTAAAGATCTGCATGCGTGTGCAAACTCATTGCACACGCAAAAAAAATGTTCAAACTGATTTACTAACAGTGTGCACTAAGGGTTGCATCTTTCAAAGGTGCAAAAAAGCGCGTTTGCATCCAATTAGTATGTTTGCCACAATGAATATGCAGTATGGGGCGTTTATTAGCAATTGTGCATGTGCTGGGAGGAGAAAATGTAAATATAATAATTTAGCACACGTAAAGTGATTTCTCAAACGTGAAAGCAATTTTGCTCATAGAAATAGTGTCTATATTTAACACGTCTCAAAAGAAGGTGCAAACAGTGTGTGCGTAATTGCACACACATGGAAATGGATACACAATGGAACCGCCCCTGATGATGTCCTGGTGTTCGCTCTGCCACTAGATTCACAAGCGTTGCCAAGTAGCGTATTAAATACATGACATTCCTGTAGGTGAATCACATGCTTTGGACAAATGTTTGAGCATATCGGAGGGATTTCACCCTTTTGAAGACATGGAAGCTTTGCACGTGTTCAAAGTGGACCTGGTGTCGTCTTTATGGAGCGTTTCTGCCTCAACGCCATGTTGGCTACGTTCTGACCAAAACAATGCAGCGTGCATGTGACATCATCACGCATGCGCATCAAACGCAGAATCGATAAGCAGGCAGGCAAACGAGTCCAAGGAATCTCAAAAAGAACCGGTTCTCGATTCCCATCCCTATAATTCATGTTCACTTCGTTTGTTCCACTATCAAAGATTTCAGTCTCTTCCTGTAAAAATTGAATTTTTCAATTTACCGTGTTTATTTTCTTTTGCAGTGGAGGACACAACCTTGTGCGTTTGTTTTCAATGTAGAGTACAGTGTTGGGGTTCCTTAAGAATGTGATGCATTTCCAATGACAGAACAAATAGCATCCAGAAATGGGCAATTTCAGTCTGAATTACACAAACAGAAAAATAAAACATTATTGGAAAGAGTATATTTGATGCCAGATGTCCACTCATGTTTTGTATGCGAGTGGAGGAGGGCTAGGGCGCTGTAAAGGGAGGGTAAACATGACAAATTCATAAGGCCTAGCATTTTTGGGGGGCCCATAGAGCAGTAGAGGGGGTCCAGTGGATACAGGTTAGAAGTTGTGAAAATTTCGTGTAAGATCCACGGTATAATAGAGGCATAGAAATTATCACTTCTAGCACTGACACGAGTGGCGGCCACTTCAGTAGCTCCGTCCAGGTCAGAGTTTAAGTGTTTTCATTGTATTTCAGCTCTTTTTTCCAACTCTTACACACACACACACACACACACACACACACACACACATTTGCTGTGTATTATTACTTACTCTTTGGATATGGAACAATTTCAGAGGCAAGACTGCAGCAGAAACCTTGCTTATTCGAGGGAGAAGCTGCTGGAACTACGAACAATGGGACGAGCCGGCATTGTTCACCACATCCCGGTTCAGCTGCGACGTAAGCACCGCAGCTGCTGAGTGGGGGCTAAGCTAAAGCTAAGTTCTGGGTGAAGCGGTGGAGGTACAAGCCCACTGTTCCCTTGATGCTTATGAGGAATGTGAACTCACTAACCAACAAGACTGACGAGCTGGCTGCCCTTGTAAGAAACCAGTGGACATACAGAGAGCGCAGCCTTACGTGTCTCACAGAGACATGGCTGAGCAGCAGCACACCTGATGCTAACATGGAGCTACCTGGATTCCACCTGGTGAGAGCGGACTGGGACTGTAAACAAAGCGGCAAGAAGAAAGGAGGGGGACTCGCGCTGTATGTCAACAACAGATGGTGCAACCCAGGGCATGTTACGGTGAAGGAGAGTCTGTTCCTGGGACACTGAACTGATTTAATCCCTGGCTTTATGTTTGGTGTACGGCACTTTGGCCAGCTGTAAAGTTCTTAAAGCGCATTGTAAATTAAGTTGGTATGGTATGGTATGGTATGGTTAGTGCTGAGTCTACGGCCGTTTTACATGCCGAGAGAATTCTTTCACACCGTCGCAATTATACTTTACGTTCCTCCGCAAGCGCACACGGACACTGCTTGTGACATCATTCACTTCGTAGTGTCCAGGCTGCAAACACAGCACTCTGAGGCCTTCATTCTCATTTCTGGGGATTTCAACCATGTTTTATTGGACAATACACAGCAGGATTTTTATCAGTTTGTAAACTGTCCGACCAGGCTGAACAGGACAATAGATCTCCTCTATGCTAACGGTAAGGAAGCATACAAAGCCATCCCCCTCCCCTCACTGGAGAGGTCAGATCATAACCAGGGGCCTCATGTACAAAGGTTGCGTACACACAAAAACGTGGCGTAAGCCCTTTTCCACGCTCACGTTCAGATGTACAAAGAGTGACATGACCGTGGAAATGTGTGGTGCTCCACGCCAACTTCATAGCTGGTGTACGCACGTTTCTTTCTAGTGCTTTTGAACCATTGGCGACTCTTAGAGGTGACACTGAGAAACTGTTAATGTGAAAAAGGTCATTCCTCCGATTGATGTGCACATCAGAGATACACAGTTACACAATTAACACACCGGCACGTCATCCTACTGCCAGAGCAGTAGGATGAGATGGATACATGGAGGGTGGACAGGAGGGGGAGTACAGGGACCTGGTGGAGGACTTTGTGGGATGGTGCAGCAAAAACCACCTGCAGCTGAACACCTCCAAGACGAAGGAGATGGTGGTGGATTTCAGGAGAGATAGACCCCATCTCCAGCCTGTTTCCATCGGGGGCATGGATGTGGAGGTGGTCAGGGCCTACAAGTGCCTGGGACTGCAGCTGGACAATAAACTGGACTGGTCACATAACAGACAGCATCTACAGGAAAGGACAGAGTCACCTGTACTTCCTGAGGAGACTGGGGTCCTTCAACATCTGCCACAAACTGCTGCTGATGTTTTACCAGTTGGTCATGTCTAGTGTTCTCTTTCATGCCATTGTCTGTTGGGGAGGCAGCATTAAAAAAAAAAAAAAGGGATGCTGCACGACTGGACACTGGTGAGGAGAGCTGGCTCACTGGTGGGTACAGAGCTAGTCTCCCTGGGGTCAGCAGCAGAGAGAAGGACCCTGGAGAAGATTCTGTCCATCCTGGACAACCCCCCCAGCACCCTCTGCACAGGACAGTGATCAGGCAGAGGAGTGTGTTCAGCTCCAGGCTGCTGTCTCTGACCTGCTCCACCAGCAGGCTCAGGAACTATCATCCCCCTGGACATCAGACTGTACAACTGATCACTGAGTGGTCGGCGGGGGGGGGGGGGGGGGTTATGACCACATTAGGACTGATGCAATGAGACTTTAAAATATCCAAGCACCTTATATAGTTTGACTACACCCACTTTTCAAACCACCGTAGATCACTTAAATAACTGTTACACTTAAATCACTGTTTCACTTTATATCACTGCCCTGAAATGTGTAAATACAATCAGAAGTCTTTATCTATAGTACTGTACAGGAAACTCTTTTAGAGTAGTCCTTTTGCAAGTGTCTTTTAGAGTATACAGGGTGGGGAAGCAAAATTTACAATGAACATTTAGTTGTTTTTTCTCAGCAGGCACTACGTCAATTGTTTTGAAACCAAACATATATTGATGTCATAGTCATACCTAACACTATTATCCATACCTTTTCAGAATCTTTTGCCCATATGAGTAATCAGGAAAGCAAACGTCAAAGTGTGTGTGATTTGCTGAATGCACTCGTCACACCAAAGGAGATTTCAAAAATAGTTGGAGTGTCCATAAAGACTGTTTATAATGGAAAGAAGAGAATGACTATGAGCAAACTATACGAGAAAGTCTGGAAGATACTATTAAAGAAGAATGGGAGAAGTTGTCACCCGAATATTTGAGGAACACTTGTGCAAGTTTCAGGAAGCGTGTGAAGGCAGTTATTGAGAAAGAAGGAGGACACATAGAATAAAAACATTTTCTATTATGTCCATTTTCTTGTGGCAAATAAATTCTCATGACTTTCAATAAACTAATTGGTCATACACTGTCTTTCAATCCCTGCCTCAAAATATTGTAAATTTTGCTTCCCCACCCTGTATATACAAACCTTAATGTCAACCTGGCTACTAACCCACTGTTGTATTTTGGTCTGTTTTTTGTCTTCTTGTGCTGTATGCAAAGCTGCTGAATACTTGAATTTCCCTCAGGATCAATAAAGTATCCATCCATCCGGAGTCAGATGTTGAAAGTATGTTAAGTTTCAGTTTCTTTTTCACGCTAGTGTAAGTGACGTTGTGCATGGACCGCACCCCCACATACATTAGACAAAACATTTCACAAAACTGGCCGCTGTTGCAAAATCACTCATTTATTTGTGTTTAACTGGGCAGGTTCCGCATATAACGCGAGTGGACACAATGGGTTACACGCAAAGCCTCAAATGAGACTGAGATTCATGAAAAACCTACATATCTGGTTTAGAAAAACCACTAGGATCGACAAATTTAACGCAGTCTCTTTATTTACAGCGGTATATAAGACCATTTACAGCCATGTTTTCAAGATAAAATGCACTGATGCCTTGGTAGCTTTTCCTGTCCCAATTTTGGTCCCATTTTTGGCCCTAATATCTTTTTAAAAATTCATTAATCTTGGGAATTTTAGTATCCAGTATGTAAGCATTTGTTGAGCAGAGTGAAAAGGACCTGCAAATACACCAAATCACTGTTATATTTATATGAAGTGTATGTGATTATTCACTCTGAACACAGTATATAATTTATTAAAATGTTTATCTATTCTGTCTTACACACTGGATAACTAAATATTTTAATGACTTATCCTTTCCAGTATTAAACATGTGGTGAATTACTGCAACTAGAACTAGGCTTCAGTAGTTGACAGTCTGCAAATAATATTTAATACATTAACCAGAAGTGTGTAAGTAAAAGTGAAAGAGAGTAGATGAGCTTTAATATTCATGCTTGGTTATTTGAGGAAATTCTATTGTTTATAATAAATATTTATTTCTTAATGAAAATACTGCCAATCTCTGTCATGGACCTAGTGAACATTTACCACATAATGTCTGTACTCATGATCAACATCTCTTATACTAGCATATTATTCATGAAACATAGATTATAAATAATTATTCCTTTCAAACGGACTCCCACAGACTGTACATTTTCATATAATTACTCAGCTTATTTCCAGGTATTTTCATCAATAGTTTTCATGTCGCATAATGTTCACGTCCAGGTTTCAGCTCATGTACCCGTACATGTTCATATACTATAGTTAGGTTTTCCAGGTGCTACCTCAGAATAGATGTTAAGTTGCTGTCACTTTACTCAGTCTCAGAAAACATTCCATAGTGTGTGGACTGACCAAGGTTATAATAGTTTTGGATTTTTCATCATAGTTCTATTTAGTTTTGACAATTTTTTCCTCTAATTCAGTTAGTTTTAATTAGTTTTTGAGCAGGTTTGCTAGTTTTTATTAGTTTTAATTTTTTTCTAAATGCTTAGTTTCAGTTTAGTTTTCGTATTAATTTTAGTTTTGTCATATCTTTTCTCTTCTTCGCTGTCGTATTCAAATAAATCCAACAGGACTCTGTCTCCAAACTTTAGTTTCTATGTTTCCAGGTAGAGTGGGGACGAGAAGACGACTAAACAAGTGACGAAGTGGCGGACCGTGAAGTGTCATATGGTGCCACTAGCTAAAATTGCTACAGCGAAATAAATCGCTTTCATATTAACCCTTTCATGCATAGTGGTCACTACAGTGGACAGCTGTTCAAAGGTGTTGTTCTCTTGTATATTTATGGATTTTGTTGGTTTATTTCCATATCAGCCAACACAGTGGACACTTATCCATCATCCAATACACTGTAATTCACACCATTACTGTAAATTTGCTGTTCTAGATAAGCCTGATCTGCAGAAACATGTTTGAGTGTAAAAAAAAAAAAAAAAAAAAAAAATTCTAATTGTTATTAGATGCAGGTATGTTAAAATGTGAGAAAACATCAGATTAGCAGTATTAATGTTTTTATTTCATAGTTTTTATGCAGTATATCCGTAAATACATGTTTCTTTGCTTCTAAAATTAAACGCATGGTGTCCAGCTGAGTGGATATTTTTGTAACGCCATGAAAAGTAGGTTCATAAAATTTTTTTTTTTTAAATCAATCGCATTGTTTGTTTTTTCATGCCTAAAGAGGAATTAAAAACACCAAGGAAAAGAAAAAAAAAAATCTTGATTAAGCTTCTCATAATTAATGCATTAAAGGGTTAATCTGATATTGACAAAGATGAAAACGAAGGGAATTTTATCCCTAAATTTTATTTGTTTTAGTTAGTTTTGTAAACACACATTACAGTTTCAGTTAGTAATAGTTTTTTTTCTTTTAATTATAGTTTATTTATTTGAGTTAACGAAAATGATTTTTTTAAGTTCTAGTTTGTCATTTCATTAGTTTTCGTTAATGATAATAACCTTGGGACTGACTGAGATGAAGAGAG